>NC_133649.1:46235524-46401565 GCF_009905375.1 Apium graveolens
CTGTAGGTGTTGATGCCATTGTAGCTGAGGTAGGAACTACCAATAGGCTAGGCTTTCACTTTTTGATTTACCGGACTTATGTATATTTATGAATTGTAATAATGGAAAAGAATCTGTAAATTTATTCAGATCCCTTTTGAGGTGTAATGACTTATAATTGTGGAATAAAATGACTTGTGTTATTTTTGGTATTCATCTCTGAGACTATAACTTGTGGTATGTGTGTATATTGTGGGGTCACAGTACGCAGTAGTTGGTTGTTTATTAAGATTAAATGTTATTAAGGGAAATGAAACTCGTGAAAACCCGGATCCCCGACCCCGGATTTGGGGGTGTTACAGAAATGGTATCAGAGCTAAGCGTTATAAACCTCAGAGATGATGCGTCGTTAAAATGATAAGTTCACTAAGATAATAAGAACTCTTGCCAAATTCATAGTCGGACTACCTAACATAAGTACTGACAGTTTAAACCCTTATGGGAACCCTTATAAATATCATGATAGTAACATAGATCATTATCGTATAAGGTAGCGGGGCACCGAACCCTGAAGTTCAAGAGCAACAACATGATGATGTTTTACTAAATATTGGGGATCAGATTGTGGATCCAATGGAGCACCCTAACCAGGGACCAGATGCTGTCCATATTAAGGATGTAGCGTTTAAGGATGTCATCCTAGAAGGGGTTGTTGCTGAGGAGGATCCAGTGAAGGATCCTAACAAGACTGAAGAGATTATCGCTAAGGAATCAATGACCGTAATCAGGATGACTACCAGAGATAGGATTGGTATGTTACTATCGTAGGTTCGTTCAAGTTTGCAAAGAAAGCATCCCCTTAGCGCGGCTTACTCATAAGACCGAGAAGTTAGAATGGACAGAGAATTGCGAGAATAGCTACAGCTTCCAAGAACTGAAGAAAAGATTGGTGACAGCCCCTACGTTGGCATTGCCGGATGGAAAAAGAGATTTTATGATTTGTAGTGACGCTTCGAATAAGAAATTAGGATGCATTTTTATACAGCACGGTAAGGTAATCGCGTACGCGTCAAAATAATTAAGGGAATATAAAATTCAATATCCCCACCCATGAGCTTGGGCTCGTGGAAATAGTTTTGCCCTAAAGATTGGAGGCACTACTTGTATGGAGAGAAGTGCGAGATTTACATAAGCCATAAGTGCTCTAGTATATTTTCACGCAGAAAGAGCTCAACATGCGCCATAGAAGGTGGTTAGAGCTAATCAAGGATTATGATTGTGAGATTCTTTATTATCCAGAGAAAGCCAATGTGGTGGTTGATGCCCTTAGTAGAAAGGAGAGACTCGAGATGATAATGTCTTCGGAAGAGCTGAAAGAGATTTCGAGAAAATGGGAATAGAAGTGAAGGTACTCGGAGCCAGTACTGAAAAGCTGTTTGAGATTGTAATGTAGCCCGAATTATTGAAAAAGATCATATTGTGCCTAGAAAAAGTGATGAATGAAGGAAGAGAGCCAATGAATAGAGAAGAGATTAATACCGAGAAAGATGATAAGGGAATAATGACGTATTCCTACAGAATTTGGGTTACAAATGTTCAAAAGCTTAAGGATGGGATCTTAGATGAAAGCCATGGTTCGAGGAATAAGATTTAGGGCAAACCCTGAATATGATAGTCAGGGAGGTCGCCATCAAGAAAGAGGGAACCCATAACATAATGAAGTGGAAAACAAGGATTTTAACGTATAAGATAACCCCGATTATGGGAGAAAGATGGAACTTTTCATACTAAGAATACAGAAGTCGAGCAAGATAGGGGGAACCAGGACGGTACTCCTATTGGGCAATTCATGGACCTGCCTAAACAAAACTTATACTTTTACCCCAAACCACCACCCTGAGGAAACAATGCGGTGGGAAATTCTTTCATGACCTTTAAGTCGCTAAGCTCTCAGAATTCCAAGGAACAGGTTGACCCAGTCGAGGTAAGAGCCTGGCTAAAGGAAATATAGGAATCATTTGAGATTCTAAATGATTGATGAAGCGCAAAAGACTGTTTTTGTCCCTTACCTTCCTAAGAGAGAGGCCACCCGCTGGTCAAAGGCCAAGAAAGACACGGGGCCAGAGATTATAATAAACCGATTAAAGTTCAGTCAATTGTTTTCGGGAAAGTACTTCCCAAGGTTATAGAGATAGTGTAAAAGCTTTAGAGCCAGAACAAAGACGGACGAGTATGATGAATTATTGTAAAAGTTGGCACGATTCGTCCCGAGGACACGAATCCCCATACGACGTGATGTTTGAAGTCAATGATTAATGGGTTCATGAAATGATTATAATAAAAAACTGAAGTGGAAAGGAATATAAAGGCAATAGAGTTTGAGGAATGATAAGGGAGCTGGGTATGAGGAAACCCTAAAGACTCGTAGTAATAGAAATAGAAAAGTGTGTGATCATCAGGATGAGGGTGATTCACCATGAGTTAAAGTTGATGGTTGAAGGCATAAATGATATGTATGTATATATATATATTATCCCCTTTAAGTTGGGAGTATTCGAAGACACTTCGAGATAGATCGATGGGCTAATAAGAAAACACGGATGGACCGAGGAGACAGGAAAACAAGAAATTAGGAAATTGGATGGAGGAAGTGACCTTCAAGAATATGAGGTGTATGTAACAACAGTGACTGGATACCCAAAAGGAGACACCAGGTACAAAAGATATCCCAATATTGAGATGACTGTTAAGATAAATAACAGAGGTAAATGAGTAATTAGAACTAACAAGTTCACTTTGAACACAACCAATATCTTCCAGAACATCCCTGTTATCATTACCAAATCAGGAAAGAAAGGCGGATAACCATTATTATCTTCTGGAGGCCATATGGATTGACCTCAGTTTGAATACAGATGTTATTGTGAAATTAGGTATAGACTATCAAGGTGGGAATGATTGAATAAGATACCCTTATCAGGGATATATGACTTGATTTATCCATGGAAGGATGCAAGTACCTTTTTAAAGGTGGAATTAAGGATAAAACCTCGATAACTTGAGATGAATCCTAGGGGAATGCATAAAGGATGTCATTTCACCCTTAATAGAGACAGTATGAGTTTCGACAATATGAATTGGAAAGGATTAGGGTAACAACAACCTTTAAGGATCAGTGGAAAAATTTTTAGAAGTATATAGACTATGGTTCTAGTATTAGTAAATGGTATTTTGATATGCCCTATATCTAGGGAATACAGGAGGAACGATTCAAGGATAACCTTAGAGGTCTTACAAGGAGAAAGGTAATATTCAAAGTTCTGAAGAATAGAAATTTTGATAAAGGAAATATTACGTAATTATAATAATGCCAGGTGGGCACGTGTTGAACCCTAAGAAAGTATAGATTGACCCAATGAAGGTTGATATTGGTAAAAACAAGAAGGACCCAAGATAAGAGACGTCCTAAGTATGATCGAGAGTTAGTCGTGATAATGTTAACCTCTAAAGACCGAGGCAATAACTTATGGAAAAATGGTGATATTTTTTTCTCACCAATGCTTAAGGAAGAGCATTTTCACACAAGCAGTGATTGGAAATGAGGTAGAAAATTTAGTTGGAGATCGTTCAAAAGACATTGATTATAAGGAACTATTACCATCAGGAAAGGCCAATGAGGTGGCCGACACTCTAACTATAAAAGAGAAATTATAGGCGCTCGTGCCAGAGGAATACAGTAATGATGGTTAAAGCCGTGAAGGTGGTATTATGGTGTGAAAGATTGACATTCCTTCTGATGATTGTGCGATACTCAACCATAATAGCAGTCTATTGAAGATTTAATTCATGTTATCGCTGTGAGTGGGCTACCTATCTTAGAAGGTACTATCTTGAGATAAGCGAGGACCATGTAATAAAAGGACTAAATAAACCTTTGAGCTTGACGTTTCCTAATAAAGACATATGGTTAATAATGGTATTAGCCTGCTATCATTGCTTTCATTGAAACTCTTCTGCAATTTTATCTGCTTCATGTCATGTATGTACATCAGGATCAGGATTGTTCTTCATGAAGCATGAATGGTGATTATGTTACCTCCTTAGAAGAATTCGATACGATAGGTATGGAATCCGTATGGTTAGCTATTAAGATTCCAAGGAAAACGAATGACTAGCGTAGGTCCACGGTGGACTATAGTAATGCAGCAATGATTCTGTGAATAATGAGATGATAACAACCAGGAGAGTTGTATTGTAATGGATGTTGAGATTGAGTACCACTAATCGGGTCGTGGTGATGTTTAAGTTATCATTGATAGACTAACTAGTGGATTATCTACCTATTGAATATTTATTCTTTCTTATCTACGGAGAGTCGTATTACTATACGAGGAAGGTTGTGGGGAAAGTGTAGAATTCTAGTAACGATGATGTCTAGAATAAAATTTCAGATTCGATTTTCGTTGTCAAGGGAGTTGTGATTGTTTATAAGCTCGAGCAAGAGCATGGGTTCATAGAATGATGGACGAAATAGTAAAAATATTCAGGCACATGAATTATTATGCGATAATACTAGATATTGATATATATATATATATACTTATGTTTCATTCTCCTTTGATAAACCTCTATAGTTCAGAGGTAGATTCCAAGCCAGATATTTTGTGGCAGTATATTTATTATATAATGCTCTTAAATTCGTTCTTTTCTCTCCTTTTCATTTTATATAAGCTGAGAAGAACAACCCTTCCAGAAGGGGAGGTATTGCCAAATGACTATCTATTTGTGTGATAGAAGCCTAGTAGGATAGCATCTATTGTTTAATTTCTTGTCAAGTACTAAAGGCTGGCCACCTTCTGTACTAACTATGCGATATAACAAGTGTTTATGATCATAGTGATCTCTCAATAAAATCTTTTACTTCTATATGATGGATCAAGCTTTCGAAGATGGAAGCAGCTAGAAAGGAAGTAGTATCAGTGCGGTGGTGTTCCGAATCTAACACGTTCGTGATACTAAGGTTGACGCAATTGTTAAAAGTTTATAGAACGCTAACAAACTAAAGTGTAACCAGTATAGTATTAGGAACGGAAGATAGTAACGATTATGAACAGGAAAAGAGTGGGTAATGAGAAGCAAAACCTATAGCGCAAGAAGCTATGATTAGAGTCTGTGCGATAGACTTTAAAGAATTTGGAATGATCACTTATCATGTATCAAGTTTTCTTACGATGATGGATAATATGACAGTGTCGTAATGTCACCTTACGAGGACCTATACAGAAAGAGATGCCGATCTCCCTTGTATCGGAATGAAGTTGGAGAGCGCAAGATGCTCAGGTCCAAAGTAGTCCAATTAACCAAGGACATAGTAGATCTAATCAAAGGACGACTAGTAGAAGCCCAAAATCGACTGGAGGAGTACGCCGGTATGGCCCGAAAGGATAAAGAGTATGAAAGAGGGAACCTTGTATTGTTAAAAGTATTCCCTTGAAAAGAATTGATGAGGGTTGGAAAGAAAGGAAAGTTTAAGTCCACGATTTATTGGACCCTTGGAGATATTAAGACGTATTGGGAAGTTAGCATATGAGCTAGACCGACCCCCGAACCTGTAGCAAGTTCATAATGTGTTCCACGTATAAATGTTAAGGAAGTGTAATCCGGATGCCAGAAAAATAGGGACATATGAGCGCATAGACATGCAACCAGACGTAACCTATATGGAGCAACCATGAGGGGTTATAGATCGAAAAGAAACAAGTGCTTAGGAGAAGGGTTATCAAACTAGTCAGAGTTTGGTGGTAGAACCACAATGTGGAAAATTGACTTGAGAGTAAAAACGTGCACCGCCAAGAACGTATCCCTATTCATTTTCTATCTGATTCCAGGACGGAATCCTTTTAAGGAGGGGAGACTATAATAACCTCAATTTTTGGAATTTTTGAAATACTGATGAATAGTAACTTTTTGCTGATGATGTTGATTAAGGAAACTTATCAGACCACGCTATATAGGAGTACTGTTATGGAAATTCTAAGATCGTATTAGTATTCTATAAAGTAAATGCGTATATGTAAAGGTCGTTAGAATTCGAATCCGGACACTTTGATTTTTCCCAAAAATCCATCAGATATCGAAAGAATTGAGTATAAGGTAACATGATTAAAATGATTTAAATTCAAAGATAATAAGAGAGGATCATAAAAGGAATATAAAATATTGAGAAAGGTTTAGGGAAACCCAAGTAATAAGATCCTGGATATGATCCCTCAAACGACGAACGAAAATGAAAGTTAAGCGAACCGTATAACAGATAAGTGGTCATTAGCCAAGTAATTAAGCACTAATCAAATGGATTAGGGGAGGATGACATCATCCAACCATAAGGATTGAATAAGTGTCCTTGTGACGATGTAATCAAGGTGAGATCATCACTTTATTAAAGCAAAAGCAAAGATATTTTGAAAGGTTAATTTTCAACCAAGCATTTCATTTCATTCAAAAAAAATCAACCAAGCAACATTTCATTTCTCTCCCCCCATTTCCAAGCTTCTTGCTCTCGGCCAAAATAATACCAGCAACTTCAAACTGCCATATCTCCTTCAATAATCTCTCAAATGTTATGTTCTATAGCTCGTTGGAAAGGTATTGAGATGGCCTATTACTCTTGTTCATAAGTCTCGTCCAAATAATCATGGTAGGACCCTCATATTTATAGTTCTTTAAATTGGACTAATTATAACTCCAAAAGTTCTAACCCATTTCTTGAACTCCTTTGTATGTTTGAACATGATAAACATAGATCAAGGCTCTATTAAGGATTACAATCTCTTGTAAGTGGTTTAAAGTTATAAGGAAAGTATAAACTTCAAACCCTAGCTTTGATTCTTTGATTCCATTAAGGTTTATTGAAGCATTGTTAGTATTAAGGCTTGATCTTTGATTATAAGTAGTTTTGGTGGATTTGTATTGGTTTTCAATATTGGGTCTTTGATTGGTTGGATAAATTGGTAAAACATGGAGTTGGAAACTGAGTTTGTAGTATGATGATTGAATATTGTTGTGTTGGTGGTTGTGAGTGAATTGATGAGGATTTAGAGTGGTAATTATTTTGGGAATCTCGTATACATAGCCGTCGTAATGCTCGTTTTCCTTAGACTGTTTGCATGAAACTTTAGCACCCGTGAAATCACTGTAAGCTTCTGACCTTTGCCATGTTTAGATAATTCATGTTACGAGCTTCATTTTGATATGTCGTTCGCCTAAATCCGAGTTACGAGCGATGAGAAATGACCTTTTAAGTAATGGCGTTTCGCGAGCGAACCCCGAAACCTCGAGTAACTTTGAGACCATAATTGAGACCCTTAAATGATTAATCAAAACACGAAACAATTATGTAAGGTGAATTAGGTATTTGGTAAAGTACTCGCTAAAGAGTCGCCTTAAAATTCGTAACGGTTAATTTATTAAAATTGGTGGAGCCGAGGGTACACAAGCGATTAACGCAAATCGTTAAGCGTATAAACGACCGTTAGGGTATGAGTGAGTTTCGACTAGTTTCTTAAGTAACTGTGGTCTAATTCCGGCTTATGTTGTTGTTCATTGGTTACCGTACCCACTCTAAGCTTAAATCTACCCCGGATCACTCAGGCAAGTTTTCTACCCATTATACTATTGTTGTGATGTAAATATATTGATGCATTATCTTGAGATAAGTGCATGACTGTTATTAGCAAATCTTGCGATATATTGGAGCATGTTAATTTGGTATATATATGCATGTTGTGAAATCTTGATATTCTATTATCAATCAAATCATATTCTATATATAATTAGAGTAAGGGAGTTTTGATGGTACATTTTTATGGTTTGGTCGTCAGGGTTGACATGGTCATTTATAAACTAAAGCTAGCTTATCCATTTCACAGACACACGATGGGTTGTACATAGCGCTGGTTGTACATAAGTTCAAAATACAGAAAAAATACTCAATTTTTTTAAAATAGTTACACAAGTAATAATTATCTCATAAAAATAAATATAAGTAACGGCTAAGAAATTATTTGTTAATCGAGTTAAAATAATATCATATTCTTACAAAAAATTGAAATGTGCAAGTTTGATTTTTAATATTTTAAAAAAATCTAATAAAATATATTATATATTATATTTATTTCATTTATTCTAATATTCCAATTTAATACTTAATAATCTGATAACAAACACAATAGGTAATTAAATAAGAAATTAAGCTATTATTACATATTCTTGAACAATATATAATAATATTAAAAATATTATATATTTAATACAAGTAATAATTATCTTAATAAAAATAAATCTAAGTAATAAATAATGAATTATTTGTTAATCGGGTTAAACTCGGTCATTTTTTTAAAATAATTGGAACGAGTGAGTTTGATTTAAAAATTTTGTAAAAAGATCATTTTAATTTTTATGATATAAAATAAGAAAAATATTGAAATTATATTTAGGTATAAATACTACACGCGTTTTGTTTGATTTGTGGAATATTTACGGATTTTCAAAATTAGGAGGAAATATAATAATAATTATTATAAAAAACTATTATAATTCAAAATTGAAAAACGAACTAATAAATAAATTTAGAAGTACTATCACAAATAATGTAAAATATTTTTTTTCAAAATCATTGCTACAACCGAAAATTATGAAATATTATCGCAAACACGGCAATATGCTAACTCTTTCAGATTATCTTTTATAAATTTAGAGTCATCAATCTATAAAATATAAAAATGTGGAAGAAATATAATAATAATAATAATAAAACTATTACAATTAAAAATTGAAATATAAATCTAATAAAATATATTATATACTAGTTTTTTCATCTATTATAATATTCTATTATAATACTTAATAATCTGTAAAAAAAACACAATAAACAATCAATTAAGAAAATAAATTATAATGACACATTCTTAAATAATATAAATTTATACTAAAACTATTTTAGTTAGAGTACATGTGTCAATTATCTTAATAAAAATAAATCTATGTAAGAATTAAAATATTATTTATTTTCAGGGTTAAAGTAGATCATTTTTAGAAAAAATATTTATAAAAAGAATATATTAATTTTGATTATATAAAATAAGAAACACATTTAGATTATATTTATGTATAAGTATTACAGGCATTTTGTTTCCATTTGTAAAATGGCAAAGTTACGAATTGTTTTTTAAAAAATTTAGAGTACATGAATTTTATAAAACATAAAAAATAGGAAGAAATATAATAAGAATCATAAAAAAATTATTATAATTCAAAATTGAAAAACAAGCTAATAAAATAAATTTAAAAGTACTATCACAAAAATGTAAAGTATTTTTTGTTCAAAATCATTAGTAGAACCGAAAATTAAGAAATCTTGGCAAGATACTGTAACTCCTTAGTTTTGATGATCACAACACAGAAAGCCATCATGTTGTTATTTGAGAATGTTTGCAGGATATAACAGCTTAATGTCATTGCTGTTTAAGTATCATGACAACAAGCTGTCATAAGACAGTAATCTTTTTCAGCAAGCTATGATCAACAATGTCAGAATAACAGCAAGCCAAGATGCACAGTCCAGATTCAACAAGGAAGTCGAATTCCATGGAGATTTTATAGGATCTTTATATATATCAGTTGTAAGGACTTCTCTAATATAATATATGTGCTTGATATATAGAGAGCTCATTTTTAAAACGTTTTTACTCATTCATATTGTTTTCCTAAAGAATAGGAGTTTGTTTCTCTTTCAAACTCTATCTTCTATCTACTGGTTAAAACGTTTTATACTCAACAAAATAGAAGATATATTTTCTGAACGTTGTTCTTCCTTCTTTCTCTTCTATCTAACGTATACATAAACGTTGGAAAACCATCCCAACGATCTTACACGGTAGAATTGGATTCTAGCCATTGTAATTTGTTGAGGCTGTTTTCAAACGCTAATGTATGGTTATATATATATGGGATTTCTTGCAGTTTTATGATTGACGATTTGCAAGCAAGAACACATACAACTCCTGATCTTTATTGATTTCAAAATACTCTCGAGCTCCTAATTATATACACGTATTTTATTGAAGAGAGTTTATAGTTGAGTTGTAATATTTATCATTGATTTGTATTGTTCAAATTGTATTGATTAGTTGCTGGATAGTTGGTTAAGGGAAACAAGGGTTTAGTGGTAATTGCTAGAGGAGTTTGTACTACGGGATAGTATAGTACTTAAAGAGCAGGTTCTTAAACAGGGTTTCAGCAAGCCATTATCAGCAGCTGGGTTAAAGGGAGATATATTGTTGTATCTTGTAGTTGTAACTTTTATTGATCAATAATATATTCTCTTACCAAGTTGGTAAGGGACCAGGACGTAGACCATAGGGGCTTAGGGGTCAAACCTGGCTAAAATTCTTGTGTGTTCTATTTATTTTTCTGCACATTATTTTCTGCATTGCATTTAGTCATCTCAGCTTACTATCTTTGTCAGATTTTAGTTCAGTTGGTTTAGTCTTAGTAAGCTATTATCGGGTAAAATTTAAAAGTAATCCTAGTTAGCCATAATCACCTATTCACCCCCCTCTAGGTGTATTTTCAGTTGGTATCAGAGCACATTTGTTGTTTAAAATCTGTAGGGCTAATGTTTGTCCTAGGGGTGGGAATAAATCAACTTTTAGTTGTCAAGATGTTATTATGGTTTCTATGCTTCTAGCTGGTAGGGCTTTTGATTTGTCAAATCTGGTTCTAAAAAATATGATTGTTGCTGTTTATCAAAAAAAGATTGGACTTCCTTATGGTTTAATGCTTACCAAGGTATTTGAATTCTTTAAATTTGAACTTAAGAGTACTGTTAAGGTGAGTGTTAAGGAAGTTTTGGATGCTAAAGTGTTAGCTCAGTCTAATTTACAAATTGACAATGGAGAGTTAGTTAGGATTTTGCCTACCATTGTTCCTGAGTCTCCTGCTATAGCTGAGCCTTCAACCTTTACTCCAACTGCTGAGATGATGCAGCTGCTAAAATGTATTCAAGATGATAATACCTTGTTATTTGGTCATGTTGCTGCCACTACCGAGCAAATCAACTAGCTCAAGACAAAGGTTAAGGGCTTAAAGGATATTTTGTTGAACTTCATGTCTGCTCAGAAACCTTCAGCTTCTCAGTCAAATGCAGATTTAGACACTGGCTTGGATGATCTTGTGGATGCTGCTGAAGATTTGGAACAACAGGAGAAGCAAGATGAGTTTCTTTCACCAAAAGAGGATGCAGCTATTAATTCTGCTCAGGAAGACTAATTTGTTTTTGATGATATAAGGGGGAGAACTTAGGAGAATTTCTTTTAAGTACTTAGTTTCTGAACTTGATTTAGTTTTTGTTGAAGTATCTATGGTTTTTAAGACTTGTTGCATCTGGTATTTGATTTGATGTTTATCTAGTTTCTGAACTTGATTTAGTTTTTGTTGAAGTATCTGTGGTTTTTAAGACTTGTTGCATCTGGTACTTGATTTGATGTTTATCTGTTTATTTGGTGTGGTAAAACTTGTTGATGGATGTTTTGGTTTAAGACTTGGTTATGCTGATGCTACTAATATTTGAAATATGTTAAATTGTTTTTGCATTTAGAACTTATTATGCTAATTGTGATATCTTTAATTTTATTTTATATTTTGAGATATGCATAGATTTAGGGGGAGTTTTTATAATTCTCCTAAATGTGTGTAATCATCAAAAAGGGGGAGATTGTAACTCCTTAGTTTTGATGATCACAATACAGCAAGCCATCATGTTGTTATTTGAGAATGTTTGCAGGATATAACATGTAATAACCCCAAAATTTTGAACTTTTTGTAACCCTTATGAATAGTGTTTTTGCTGATATTGCTGAATAAGAAAATTTTTCATGCCACACTATGTAGGGGTTCCTTTATTGTTATTCTGAGATCTTATTAGTACTCTGTATGGTATATAAGTGTATGTAAAGATCGTCAGAATCCAAATTCGAACACTTTGATTTTTCACGAAAATCCACCAGATACCGAAAGAATTGAGTATAAGGTAACAGGATAAAAAGGATTTAAATTCAAGGATTATAAGAGAGGATCATAAAAGAAATATAATTTATTGAGAAAGGTTAAGGAAACCCAAGTAATAAGATCCCGGGTATGATCCCTCTAACGATAAACGAAAACGAAAGTTAAGCGAACCGTATACCAGATCAGCGGTCATTAGCCAAGTAATTAGAAGCTAATCAAAGAGGTTAGTGAGGATGATGTCATCAAACCAACAAGAAGAGGACAAGTGTGGGAGGATGACATAACATGATGACCTAAGCATGACCAAAGAGAAGGGTGTTGTTTGTTGATTGTGAACCACACAAAATTCACCATGGTTAAAAGTAATAAATCAAAACAAAAGCAAGCAACCAAGCAAAACAAATCACAAAATCACAAAAACACAAAGTTGACTTCATTTTCTTCAAGAAAGCTCTTGGCCTTTCTCTTTTTTTCAAGAAGAAAAATCCAAAATCCAAGATCCAAGCCTTGTTAATTAGTTAGGTAATTATCTAATACTCCTTATGCATAGATATAACTATCCTATAAGTTTGAGCTTCAAATTCCTTCACAATCTCTTTCTAAAATTCATGGAAGAAGAGGGTGAATAGTGTTTTTCAAGAACTTAAATTTTTGTTCTTGAGTTTTTGTTTAGATTAAGCTTGGATAAGGACTTTCAAGGGTGATTCCAAGCTAATTAGTTACTCCCACTCACAAGGAAGGTATAATCTCTTAACCTAGCTTTGTTATTGAATGTTAAGAGCTTAATATGAGTATTATAGTTCATAAGAGGCTTGATTGTTGTGTATGTAGAGATTAGTTGGTTTTGTGATGTTTTTGGAGTTGTAAATCTTGGTTATTAGTTAAAGAACTTAAGAATAGTTTAGTTCATGTTTGAGATTAATATAAATTGGAAAAACTTGAGGTGTTGGGGCTGTTATAGTGATGTATGGATGGAGTTTGGTTGTATGGTTGAATTGTGGTTGGTTTGTGGTTGATTTGGAGTAGAATAAAAATTGGTAATCGCGTAAACATAGCCGTCGTAATGTCCGATTTACTTTAGACTGTTTTTGCTCTTAATATCAGGACCCGAGAACTCACTTTTAGGTTTTGACCATTGCCATGATTAGATAGTTCATTTTACGAGCTTCGTTTTGATATGTGGTTCGTTTGAATCCGATATACGATTTAGGAGAAACGACCATTTTAAGTAACGGCATTTCGCGAACGAACCATAACCACTCGCCTTACTTTGAAACATAGGTTAAAGACCTTAAAGGACTAATTGGAGTATGAAACATTTATGTGAAGTGTATTAAGCAGTTGGTAAGGCACTCGCGAAAGAATCGCCTTAAAACCCTTAATGGTTAATTTATTAAAAATGGTGGAGTCGAGGGTACTTGAGCGACTTAAGTGAATCGTTAAGCGCAAAATCGAACGTTAGGGTCTAATTGGTTAAATATAGATTCATAAGCGACTTTGGTTTAATTCCAACTTTTATGTTGTTTATAGGTTACCAGAGTCGTCCCAAGCCATTTATCACCCCCAGTCGCTCAGGCAAGTTTTCTACCCGTTGTACTGTTGTTGTGATGTATACATATGTATATGCATTATCTTGTGATAGATGCATGGTGGTTAATTAGCAAATCTTGCGATATATTGGAGCATGTGATATGGTATATATGCTTGTCTGTTTCGTAATCTTGATATATATTGTTGATTCAATTGCTTATAAGTTGCATAATACATATGTTAGAGATAAGCAGTAGTTGCGTATACCCTTAGTATAGGGGACCCAAAGGTGAACATTTTCTAAAACCGGGAGTCGATGTTCCCGAGTATATTATATATATTTATATATATATATAGATATAGTTTTCAAAACTATGAATCGAATAAGATTTATTCGATAACTTTATTTTATTAAGGAATATTATTTTGAATATTCATTCGAGGGCTTATGACCCCGTTTATTTTATTAATGAATATTATTTTGAATATTCATTCGAGGGCTTATGACTCTGTTTATTTTATTAATGAATATTATTTTGAATATTCATTCGAGGACTTATGACTCCGATTATTTACTAATTAATATTCTTTATTTTATTAAAGAATAATGTGTCGATAATCAAACTCACTTTTGATTATTCAAATAAAGATATTACTTTCGTATAAGTATATCTTCGGTTATTTAATATTCATTTCAAGTATAAGTTTTACAACTTCTACTTCAATTATTTTTATAAATATTATTCTTTATGGGAATATTATTTAAATAATAATATTCAGATATTTTCTAATATATTGGGACTGATTTATTCTATTAAATCAGTATCACTCCAAACATTCTTAAAAATATTTTCGAGTCTTCAAAATGATTTTAAAGGTTAGGGCGGATCCCAAAACTCATTTTTATATTTAAGATCCTCCTTTCGAAGGGGATTTAAATACTCGCTCAAAACCTGAGGGATCCGGCTCTGTGGTGTATTTTATATTCGCAACAAGGTTGCTATTCTGATAAAAGACTTTTTGATTACTTACCCAACACTCGGGAAGTAAAATTCTTGGAACAAGTTAATCCATTAACAGGCATCGCCTGGGAAATATCGGTGAGTTTTCCTTTCCAACTAGATATGACTTCTTGGTGGAGCCGTATCAACAAGTTTCTACTTGGGGAAAGTGGGGACGAGCTTTACGTTTCAGAGTCATGGATTTCATCTGAACTAGGAGTGGCGTAAGTGGTCGAGTGGTGCCGGCCCAGCCTTATTATATTGGCCCAAATGGCCCGGAAGTTCCGCTAAGATGGTCCATTCCTTAGGAGTCCAGTGTTCGGTTGACAAGTAAATCCGACAGGTTCTCCTCTACTTGTAGAAAATGGTGGGGTTGCACTACTGTGACTGATCATCGTAAGTGGTCTTCCTGGAGCGACAAACTCTCGTAATGAGTTCATCATCCACTTGGATATTTCTGCAACACTACCTGGAGCATTTCGATCGAAAGGCTACGAATGGGTGATTGTCGAAGCATTAACAAGGGTCAAACAGTTATAATAGTGTTTTTATTGAATGAAGTATCTCATAACTTCATTTCCTTTAAACATTAATTTAAAGATTGAATCTATTCAAGTCTTAACTTGTGGTCTCATCTATGGGACGGACTTTTGAAACTTATTATACTTTGAACAGTGGTAGTTCAAGTAGATTTCTAAAAATGGTATAAGTATAATGAAGTAATTGGTAAATTCATCTTCCTTTAAGCTTATATCCAGTAAGTAATTACCTTACACTTGATAAAGAATTCTAGTAAGTTATCCATTTAGATACTTGCATTATTGTTTACACTATATATTATCTTGCGAGCTATAATGCTCACTCTTGCTTCATTTCTTCATCACATAACAACAGTTAGGAAAGATGGCCAGACTCAAGCAGACCCAGCGCAAGCGCGTGGGAAGTGTCCCGCGTCTTCCCGTTGATGTTGTAGCTGCTATAGCAGCAGAGGTAGATCTATTGGTAGATCAGGAATTCTACTTTTGGGAACCAAATATTGTATAATTATAACTTGTGGCAGATAATGGCAATTAACTGTAAACTTATCAAGTAATCATTTTGGGTTGTAATAACTTTTAAATTGTGGATTCAAGGACTTGTACTTATTTCAATTTCATCTCTGAGACTATAACGGGTTGTGGTGTGTGTTAGTGTGGGGTCACAGCATTAGGTTATTTATTATTAATTAAGTTAAGTGATATTGTGGAAAGAAAGACCGTGACGACCCAGATCCCCGACCCCGGATCCGGGGGTGTTACCGAAATGGTATCAGAGCTAAGCGTTATAAACCTCAGAGATGATGCGACGATATAATAATCAACTCACAAAGATAATAAGAACTCTTGCCAAGTTCATAGTCGGACTACTTAAAGTAGCACTGACAGTTAAAACCCTTACGGGAACCCTTATAAGTATCATGATAGTAACTTAGCTCGTTTAAAGTGTAGGCACATGAGATAGAGGACCCTGAGATGTTCGAGCATGAGCATGATGAGACACTGCTAGATGCCGAGGATCAGGAGGAGCCTGAGATGGAGGAGGATAAGGAGGACCCCTCAGAGGAGTCAGAGACAGAGGTTGTTGCTATTTCAGATGAGGAGGACCCGGATGAGGTCCCAGTAGCTGAGGAGCATGTCGGAGCTAAAGTGGAGTATACTGGTACCCCTTTACCCTCACTCCCGGTGGTCAGAGCTCCTACCTCTCTACCCCTATCTTGGAGCCCCTATGATGACAGCTCAGAGACCCATACTCCCGAGCCTAGGCAGACCGAGGAGGCACCCCCAGCGGCACCGGATTCACCACCTCTCGACCCTGCCCATAGGTCGTCTTTGTTAGCTCACGGCTATGTTCAGGATGTACTGAGGACCCGAGTGGCTGTTGCTGAGGCCCGGCTGGATGAGGTCAGGAGGGAGTTGGATGCAGATAGGGCGGGTAGGCATGCCCGAGCTTATGAGACTAGGGCTACTATACCCCGATCCTTGAGGAGGGAGCTGATGGGGATAGAGCTCACGTCCCGAGCGAGACTCCGATCGCTCCAAGGGGAAAGGCATGGTAGGATCTCCAGGAGGCAGGCCAACTATATCTTCCGTCATGCGATGGAAAGGGTATGGGAGCTGACCCGCTCCGGTGTGTGATTCAGGACCGACGATGGGATAGTCTAGTTGTCTAGTTAGTCGAGGCCATAGTAAGAGCCAATTTTCCGGGATAGTTGACTTGTATATAGCATCCCTTTTTCTGACTGGACAGATAGACTCTTGTGTATCACTTTTGGGCAGATGGCTGTAGCACTGTTGTACTTTTGATCAGATCAAACTATGTATTTCTCGCATTATGTATATATATGTTTCCTTTCAGTTCAGTTCTTTAGTGACGAGATCACTGTTTTTTTATTACTGCATTTCTTATTAGAACTGTCATAAAATAATAGAATTATGAGATACATTCTCCCCATTATAGAACTGTTCAAGGCACAATTTTGTGTATGATTGTGACCTAACGTTGAATTTCCCAAAAAAAAAAATTATCAGTATCATGCTGCCAAGAAAGAATGGAACTAGGGCGGAACTAGGGCGAACCCTGGATCTGAGGACCAGGGAAGCCATAACCAGGACAATAGGAACCAAGAACTCAGTGAAGAGGAAGATGAGGATTATGTTGAATAGGACTCCCTGTATGAAGAGGAGGAGGAAAGATATGATGTTGAGGGATTTGAGATAGAGGCTGAAGAAGGAGAAACTGAGGTTGAGCAACCAGTACCAAACCCAGGCATGGATCCCATGGGACAGTTCATGCAACTACTAAGGCAGAACTTGGAACGTCAACCCAACCCACCCCCTCAAGGAAATAACAATGCTGTGGCAAACTCCTTCAGGGCTTTCAAGTCCCTTAAACCCCCTGAGTTCCACGGATCAGCCGACCCAGTTGAGGCAAGGGCATGGTTAAAGGAAATGGAGAAATCCTTTGAGTTTCCGAGTACCGATGAGGCACAGAAGACTGTATTTGCTACCTACCTTCTGAAAGGAGAGGCTAACTACTGGTGGGAGGCCGAGAAAAACATGGAGACATATGCTATTATAACCTGGGAGAGATTCAGTCAGTTGTTTCTGCGAAAATATTTCCCGAGGTTTATGGAAAACCAGATGGAGCTCAAGTTCTTGGAGCTAAAGCAGAATAACTTATCTGTAGCAGAGTATGAAGCGAAATTTACTGAGTTATCAAGGTTTGTGCCAGAGTTTGTGAGCACCGAGGAAAAGAAAGCTAGGAGGTTTCAGCAGAGACTGAAACCGTGGATTCAAAATAGGGTGGCAATCCTTGAACTTACTGATTATGCCACTCTGGTGCAAAAGGCAATAATTGTGGAAGCCAGAAGTGAACAGATGCAGAAGGAAAGAGAGAAGAAGGGAATAAAGAGGAAAAGTATGAGCATGGGTGGAGGTTCCGTAGGAAGGAGCTTCCCAACTAGATTTAATCGAGGAGCAGTGTCCCTACCGGGAAAGAACACTGGGTTTAAGCGGCCAATGAGTGTGAATGTGAGCCAGAGCGGCCAGAAGTCAAGAATGTCCTATTCCAACCAGTCTCGACCCCCATTGCTAGCATGTAACACTTGTGGAAGGATGCATTCTGGGGAGTGTAAGGGAAAGCCAGTAACATGCTTTAAGTGTGGACAAGTGGGCCACTATTCCCACAAATGCCCTTCGTCAGCCCCTGCCGTCATTCCAACCACCACTTGTCATCAGTGTGGACGCCCGGGTCATTGGAAGAGGGAATGCCCAATGAACAAACCAGCAGCTTCAGGAGCAAGTAGAGCTCCTTCTAATAAGCCACCGACTGCGAGGACTTTCAACATGACAGTCCAGGATGCTATGAAAGACTCAGATGTGATAGCAGGTACCTTTTCTCTAAATTCAGTCAGTGCAAACGTTTTATTTGATTCAGGAGCAACTAAATCTTTTATATTAAAGGACTTTGCGCGTAAATTAAGATTTAAGGCTGAACCCTTGATAGAACCCTTACAAGTAGAAATAGCCAACCATGAAGTTATTCCTGTTAACCAGATTCACCCCGCCTGTGAGTTAGGCATAGAGGAACAATCTTTTAGTGTTGATCTGATTCCTTTTAAATTAGGGGAGTTTGATGTAATTTTGGGAATGGACTGGCTATCTAGCAATGATGCTCAAATAGAGTGTAAGGGGAAGAAAGTTAAGTTGAATATCCCAGGAAAGAAAGAAGTCATATTTAGAGGAAAGAGGCAGACGCATAAATTTTTGACTATGGCCCAGGCCAAAAGGATGCTACGAAAAGGAAATGAGGCTTACCTAGCCTATGTGGTAGACACGCAGAAGGAGGTGCCCAACTTACAAGATATTTCGGTAGTCAACGAATTTGAAGATGTATTCCCACAAGACCTTCCGGGATTACCACCCGATAGAGTGATTGAATTTGCTATTGAGTTGGCCCCAGGGACGGCGCCAGTTTCAAAAGCACCTTACCAGTTAGCCCCGTTAGAAATGAAGGAATTAGCTACTCAATTGCAGGAACTCTTGGATAAGGGTATGATAAGACCCAGTGTGTCTCCGTGGGGAGCACCAGTGTTATTTGTTAAGAAGAAGGATGGGAGCATGAGGCTGTGCATCGACTACCGAGAGTTGAACAAGCTAACCTTAAAGAACAGGTACCCACTACCTACAATAGACGATCTGTTCGACCAGCTAAAGGATGCTGTTTATTTTTCCAAGATTGACTTGAGAACTGGATATCACCAGCTAAAGATTAAACCCGAAGATATTCCCAAGACCGCATTCCGTACCAGGTATGGGCACTATGAGTTCTTGGTAATGTCCTTTGGATTAACCAACGCCCCAGCAGCTTTCATGGATTTAATGAACAGAGTATTTAAGAAGTACTTGGACAAGTGTGTAATAGTTTTTATCGATGATATTTTAATCTACTCAAGGACTGAGGCGGAACATGCAGAGCATTTGAGGATAGCTCTAGGAATACTCAGAGAGGAACAGTTATATGCCAAATTCTCGAAGTGTGAATTCTGGCGGAATGAAGTACAGTTTTTAGGACATGTGATCAATAAAGAAGGAGTATTGGTCGACCCCTCCAAGATAGAGGCGGTCTCAAATTGGGAAAGGCCAACCACACCCACAG
The DNA here is from genome assembly GCF_009905375.1 of Apium graveolens. NCBI lineage: Eukaryota > Viridiplantae > Streptophyta > Magnoliopsida > Apiales > Apiaceae > Apium > Apium graveolens. The sequence continues at coordinate 46,255,297 of NC_133649.1, forward strand.
AGGTAAGAAGTTTCATAGGATTGGTCGGCTACTATCGTAGATTTGTATAGGACTTTGCGAAGATCCGAACCCCTTTGACACGACTTACTCGTAAGACAGAGAAGTTTGAACGGACGGAAAAATGCGAGAACAGTTTTCAGGAATTAAAGAAAAGGTTGGTAACGGCCCCGGTGTTGGCATTTCCAGACGGAAAAGGAGATTTTGTGATATATAGTGACGCGTTGCACAAAGGATTAGGGTGTGTGCTTATGCAGCACGGTAAGGTGATTGCGTATGCGTCGAGACAACTGAAGGAATACGAGATTAGATATCCTACTCATGACCTTGAGCTCGCGGCAATAGTTTTTGCCTTAAAAATTTGGAGGCACTACTTGTATGGAGAGAAGTATGAGATTTTCACAGACCATAAGAGCCTCAAGTACATATTTACGCAGAAAGAGCTCAATATGCGCCAGAGGAGATGGTTAGAACTAATCAAGGACTATGATTGTGATATTCTCTATCATCCAGGGAAAGCCAATGTGGTGGCTGACGCCCTTAGTAGGAAGGAAAGACTCAAAATGATAATGACTTCGGAGGAATTGATAAAGGATTTCGAGAGAATGGAAATAGAAGTAAAGGTAACCGTAACCGGAACTGAAAAACTGTTTGAGATCTCGATGCATCCAGAGTTATTGGAAAAGATCAGATTGTGCCAAGAGAAAGTAATGAATGAAGGCAGAGAGTCAATGACTGGAGAAGAGATCCATACTGAGAAAGATGATAAAGGGATCATGAGGTACTCCTACCGGATTTGGGTTCCGAACGTTCAAGAGCTTAAAGACGAGATTTTGGATGACAGCCATAGTTCAAGGTATTCATTCACCCGGGAAGCACCAAGATGTATAGGGATTTGAAGGAGTATTACTGGTGGCCCAACATGAAGAGGGACGTAGCAGAATGGGTAAGAAAATGCTTGACTTGCCAAAGAGTAAAGGTAGAGCACCAGAGACCCAGTGGACTTTTACGACCCCTGGAGATTCCCGAATGGAAATGGGAACAGATAGCCATGGATTTTGTTGTCGGTTTACCAAGGACGAAAGCCAACCATGATGCCATATAGGTGATTATAGACCGACTGAAAAAGTCATCCCATTTCATTCCTATCAATGAGAGATACACAGTCGATAGACTGGTGGACATTTACCTTAAGGAAATATTGACGCGACATGGAGTCCCAGCGTCCATTGTCTCAGACCGAGACCCCAGGTTCAACTCCAAATTTTGGAGGAGCTTTCAGAATGTGCGGGGACCAAGTTAAATATGAGTAGCGCTTACCATCCCCAGACGGATGGGCAGAGTGAAAGGACCATCCAGACACTAGAGGATATGTTGAGAGTCTGCGCAATAGACTTTAAAGGAAGTTGGGATGATCACTTGTCGTTGATCGAGTTTTCTTATAACAATAGCTTTCATGCTAGCATCGGAATGCCGCCTAATGAGGCCCTGTACGGAAGAAGGTGTCGATCTCCCTTATACTGGGATGAAGTAGGAGAGCGAAAGATGCTCGGACCCGAAGTGGTCCAAAGGACCAAAGACATAGTGGATCTTATCAGAGGACAGCTGGTAGCAGCCCAAGTCAGACAGAAGAAATATGCAGACCTAGCCCGAAAGGACAAGGAGTATGAAGTAGGGGACTTAGTACTACTAAAAGTATCCCCTTGAAAGGGATTAATGAGGTTCGGAAAGAAAGGGAAACTAAGCCCAAGATACATTGGACCTTTTGAGATACTAATACGGATTGGGAAGTTGGCTTACGAGCTAGCCTTACCCCCGAACCTACAACAAGTTCATAATGTGTTCCATGTGTCAATGCTAAGGAAGTATCATCGGGATGCCAGGCACATAGTGGAGTACGAGCAGGTGGATATGCAACCAGATCTGACTTACGTGGAAAGACCAGTAAAGATTATGGATAAGAAGGAGCAAGTGCTTCGGAACAAAGTAATCAATATAGTCATAGTGCTATGGCAGAATCACAATGTAAAAGAATCGACTTGGGAACTAGAGAGCGCAATGCTAGAAAAGTACCCCTATTTGTTTTCTATTTGATTCCGGGACGGAATCCTTTTAAGGAGGGGAGACTGTAATAACCCCAAAATTTTGAACTTTTTGTAACCCTTATGAATAGTGTTTTTGCTGATATTGCTGAATAAGAAAACTTTTCATGCCACACTATGTAGGGGTTCTTTTATTGTTATTCTGAGATCTTATTAGTACTCTGTATGGTATATAAGTGTATGTAAAGATCGTCAGAATCCAAATTCGAACACTTTGATTTTTCCCGAAAATCCACAAGATACCGAAACAATTGAATATAAGGTAACAGGATAAAAAGGATTTAAATTCAAGGATTATAAGAGAGGATCATAAAAGGAATATAATGTATTGAGAAAGGTTAAGGAAACCCAAGTAATAAGATCCCGGGTATGATCCCTCAAACGATAAACGAAAACGAAAGTTAAGCGAACCGTATAACAGATCAGCGGTCATTAGCCAAGTAATTAGAAGCTAATCAAAGAGGTGAGTGAGGATGATGTCATCAAACCAACAAGAAGAGGACAAGTGTGGGAGGATGACATAACATGATGACCTAAGCATGACCAAAGAGAAGGGTGTTGTTGGTTGATTGTGAACCACACAAATACACCATGGTTAAAAGTAATAAATCAAAACAAAAGCAAGCAACCAAGCAAAACAAATCACGAAATCACAAAAACACAAAGTTGACTTCATTTTCTTTAAGAAAGCTCTCGGTCTTTCTCTTTTTTTCAAGAAGAAAAATCCAAAATCCAAGATCCAAGCCTTGTTAATTAGTGAGGTAATTATCTAATACTCTTTATGCATAGATATAGCTATCCTATAAGTTTGAGCTTCAAATTCCTTCACAATCTCTTCCTAAAATTCATGGAAGAAGAGGGTGAATAGTGTTTTTCAAGAACTGAAATTTTTGTTCTTGAGTTTTTGTTTAGATTAAGCTTGGATAAGGACTTTCAAGGGTGATTCCAAGCTAATTAGTTACTCCCACTCACAAGGAAGGTATAATCTCTTAACCTAGCTTTGTTATTGAATGTTAAGAGATTAATATGAGTATTATAGTTTATAAGAGGCTTGATTGTTGTGTATGTAGAGATTAGATGGTTTTGTGATGTTTTTGGAGTTATAAATCTTGGTTATTAGTTAAAGAACTTAAGAACAGTTTTAGTTCATATTTGAGATTAATATAAATTGGAAAAACTTGAGGTGTTGGGGCTGTTGTAGTGATGTATGGATGGAGTTTAGTTGTATGGTTGAATTGTGGTTGGTTTGTGGTTGATTTGGAGTAGAATAAAAATTGGTAATCGCGTAAACATAGCCGTCGTAATGTCCGATTTACTTTAGACTGTTTTTGCTCTTAACATCAGGACTTGAGAACTCACTTTTAGGTTTTGACCATTGCCATGATTAGATAGTTCATGTTACTAGCTTCGTTTTGATATGTGGTTCGTTTGAATCCGATATACGGTTTAGGAGAAACGACCGTTTTAAGTAACGGCGTTTCGCGAACGAACCATTACCACTCGCCTTACTTTGAAACATAGGTTAAAGACCTTAAAGGACTAATTGGAGTATGAAACATTTATGTGAAGTGTATTATGCAGTTGGTAAGGCACTCGCGAAAGAATCACCTTAAAACCCTTAATGGTTAATTTATTAAAAATGGTGGAGCCGAGGGTACTCGAGCGACTTAAGTGAATCGTTAAGCGCAAAAGCGAACGTTAGGGTCTAATTGGTTAAAGTATAGATTCATAAGCGACTTTGGTTTAATTCCAACTTATATGTTGTTTATAGGTTACCAGAGTCGTCCCAAGCCATTTATCACCCCCAGTCGCTCAGGCAAGTTTTCTACCCGTTATACTGTTGTTGTGATGTATACATATGTATATGCATTATCTTGTGATAGATGCATGGTGGTTAATTAGCAAATCTTGCGATATATTGGAGCATGTGATATGGTATATATGCATGTCTGTTTCGTAATCTTGATATATATTTTTGATTCAATTGCTTATAAGTTGCATAATACCTATGCTAGAGATAAACAGTAGTTGCGTATACCCTTAGTATAGGGGACCCAAAGGTGAACATTTTTTAAAACCGGGAGTCGATATTCCCGAGTATATTATATATATTTATATATATATATATATATATAGATATAGTTTTCAAAACTATGAATCGAATAAGGTTTATTCGATAACTTTATTTTATTAAGGAATATTATTTTGAATATTCATTTGAGGGCTTATGACTCCGTTTAATTTATTAATGAATATTATTTTGAATATTCATTCGAGGGCTTATGAATCCGTTTATTTTATTAATGAATATTATTTTGAATATTCATTCGAGGACTTATGACTCCGATTATTTACTAATTAATATTCTTTATTTTATTAAAGAATAATGTGTCGATAATCAAACTCACTTTTGATTATTCAAATAAAGATATTACTTTCGTATAAGTATATCTTTGGTTATTTAATATTCATTTCAAGTATAAGTTTTACAACTTCTACTTCAATTATTTGTATAAAGATTATTCTTTATGGGAATATTATTTAAATAATAATATTCAGATATTTTCTAATATATTGGGACTGATTTATTTTATTAAATCAGCATCACTCCAAACATTCTTAAAAATGTTTTCGAGTCTTCAAAATGATTTTAAAGGTTAGGGCGGATCCCAAAACTCATTTTTATATTTAAGATCCTCCTTTCAAAGGGGATTTAGATACTCGCTCAAAACCTGAGGGATCCGGCTCTGTGGTGTATTTTATATTCGCAACAAGGTTGCTATTCTGATAAAAGAGTTTTTGATTACTTACCCAACACTCGGGAAGTAAAATTCTTGGAACAAGTTAATCCATTAACATGCATCGCCTGGGAAATATCGGTGAGTTTACTTTTCGAACTAGATACGACTTCTTAGTGGAGCCGTATAAACAAGTTTCTACTTGGGGAAAGTGGGGACGAGCTTTACGTTTCAGAGTCATGGATTTCATCTGAACTAGGAGTGGCGTAAGTGGTCGAGTGGCGCCGGCCCAGCCTTATTATATTGTCCCAAATGGCCCGGAAGTTCCGCTAAGACGGTCCATTCCTTAGGAGTCCAGTGTTCGGTTGACAAGTAAATCCGATAGGTTCTCCTCTACCTGTAGAAAATGGCGGGGTTGCACTACTGCGACTGATCATCGTAAGTGGTCTTCCTGGCGTGACAAACTCCTGTAATGAGTTCATCATCCAGTTGGATATTTCTGCAACACTACCTGGAGCATTTCGATCGAAAGGCTACGAATGGGTGATTGCCGAAGCATTGACAAGGGTCAAACAGTTATAATGGTGTTTCCATTGAATGAAGTATCTGATAACTTCATTTCCTTTAAACATTAATTCAAAGATTGAATCTATTCAAGTCTTAACTTATGGTCTCGTCTATGGGACGAACTTTTGAAACTTATTATACTTTGAACAGTGGTAGTTCAAGTAGATTTCTAAAAATGGTATAAGTATAATGAAGTAATTGGTAAATTCATCTTCCTTTAAGCTTATATCCAGTAAGTAATTACCTTACACTTGATAAAGGATTCTAGTAAGTTATCCATTTAGATACTTGCATTATTGTTTACACTATATATTATCTTGCGAGCTGTAATGTTCACTCTTACTTCATTTCTTCATCACACAACAACAGTTAGGAAAGATGGCCAGACTCAAGCAGACCCAGCGCAAGCGCATGGGAAACGTCCCGCGTCTTCCCGTTGATGTTGTAGCTGCTATAGCTGCAGAGGTAGATCTATTGGTAGATCAGGCATTCTACTTTTGGGAACCAAATATTGTATAATTATAACTTGTGGCAGATAATGGCAATTAACTGTAAACTTATCAAGTAATCATTTTGGGTTGTAATAACTTTTAAATTGTGGATTCAAGGACTTGTACTTATTTCAATTTCATCTCTGAGACTATAACGGGTTGTGGTGTGTGTTAGTGTGGGGTCACATCATGAGGTTATTTATTATTAATTAAGTTAAGTAATATTGTGGAAAGAAAGACCGTGACGACCCAGATCCCCGACCCCGGATCTGGGGGTGTTACATAACAGCTTAATGCCATTATTGTTTAAGTATCATGATAGCAAGTTGTCATAAGACAGTAATCTATTTCAGCAAGTTATGATCAACAGTGTCAGAATAATAACAAGCCAAGATGCACAGTCCAGATTCAACAATGAAGTCGAATTGCAAGGAGATTTTATAGGATCTTCATATATATCAGTTGTAAGGACTTCTCTAATATAATATACGTGCTTGATATGTAGAGAGCTCATTTTTAAAATGTTTTTACTCATTCATATTGTTTTCCTAAAGAATAGGAGTTTGTTTCTCTTTCAAACTATATCTTCTATCTACTGGTTAAAACGTTTTATACTCTACAAAATAGAAGAGATATTTTCTGAACGTTGTTCTTCCTTCTTTCTCTTCTATCTAACGTATACATGAACGTTGGAAAACCATCCCAATGATCTTACACGGTAGAATTGGATTCTAGCCGTTATAATTTGTTGAGGCTGTTTTCAAACGCTAATGTATGGTTATATATATGTGATTTCTTGCAGTTTTATGATTGACGATTTGCAAGCAAGAACACATACAACTCTTGATCTTTATTGATTTCAAAATACTCTCGAGCTCCTAATTATATACACGTATTTTATTGAAGAGAGTTTATAGTTTGAGTTGTAATCTTTATCATTGATTTGTATTGTTCAAATTGTATTGATTAGTTGCTGGATAGTTGGCTAAGGGAAACAAGGGTTTAGTGGTACTTGCTAGAGGAGTTTGTACTACGGGGTAATATAGTACTTAGAGAGCAGGTTCTTAAACAGGGTTTCAGCAAACCATTATCAGCAACTGGGTTAAAGGGAGATATATTGTTGTATCTTATAGTTGTAACTTTCATTGATCAATAATATATTCTCTTACCAAGTTGGTAAGGGACCAGGACGTAGACCATAGGGGGTTAGGGGTCGAACCTGCTAAAATTCTTGTGTGTTCTATTTACTTTTCTGCACATTATTTTCTGCATTGCAATTAGTCATCTCAGCTTACACTCTTTGTCATATTTTAGTTCAGTTGGTTTAATCTCAGTAAGCTATTATCGGGTAAAATTTAAAAGTAATACTCGTTAGCCATAATCACCTATTCACCCCCTAGGTGTATTTTCAGATATAAACAACAAACAACTTTGTAATTTTTTATCAAACTCCAAAATATTTAAAAAATATATATATATAAATAAAACAAAAATAAATACGTAAACATATTATGTGAACTATGATTATATATTATATATATATTACAAGAAAAAATTATCTTAATAAAAAAATATAAGTAACAATTAATAAATCATTTATAATCGGATTAAAATTATATCATTTTTTAAAAGAACATTGGAGTGGGTAAGTTTTATTTAAAATATTTTTATATTTGATAATTTTCATTTGTATCTTATAATATAACGAAAATATTTAGATATAAATACATTATATTATTTCATTTTGTAAAAAGAGAAAATTAGTGATTATCTTTCAAAAAAATTTGAGCACATAATCCTCTAGAACATAAAAACGAGGGGTACATATAATAATAATAATAATAATAATAATAATAATAATAATAATAAATCTATTATAATTTTAAAATTAAAATATAAATCCAATAAAATACATTATATATTATATTTATTACATTTTTTCTATTATTCTATTATAATATTTAATAATCTGATAACAAACACAATAGATAATTAATTATAAAATTGAACTATAATTATATATTATTAAATAATATAAAATATTATTAAAAGTATTATATATATAATAGTTATTTTAATAAAAATAAATATAAGTAACAATAAACAAACCATTTGTTAATTGAGTTAATGTTGTATCATTTTCTTAAAAAAAAGAAAAAAAATGCAATGGGTAAATTTGATTTAAAATATTTTTGAATAAATAATTTAAATTTTTATGTTATAAAATGAGGAACACATTTAGACTGAATTTAGGTATGAAGTATTATATATGTTTTATTTCATTTTGTAAAATAAGAAAATTACGGATTATCTTTTAAAAAATTTAGGGTATATGAAATCCTATAAACTAAGAAGAAATATAAAATTAATAATAATAAAAATTTATTACAATTCAAAATTGAAATATAAATATTATAGAATACATTTAAAAGTACTATGACAACTGATTAGTAAAAAAAAGTACTATGACTTCTTTTCAAAATTATTAATATAATAGAAAAATTATAAAATATTGTTAAGATGAAATCACAAACAACTTTTTAATCTTTGATCAGACTCCTTAAAAGAAAATATATAAATAAAATAAAAATAATTACTTATATATATTATGTGGTATAATTAAAATATTCTTCTTACAAATTTATAACGTGAAAAAATTCAGACAACTAAAAAATAAAATAAATTATAATACAAGGATATACAGGTCAAACATAAAAATATAATAATAACTAGATATATATGTACAAAAAATATAATTCTTTGGAAAATATATTATTTTTGAAATACATAAAATTTGTTTAGAGAAAGGATATAAAATGGTATGGTTTGGTGGTCAAGATAATATTTTAAATAGAGATTGTTGATTGGGAAACAGGGTGTGATGTAGCACAAACAATACATGTGTTGATAAACCTAATAATAATAATAATAATAATAATAATAATAATAATAATAATTTTAAGTCTTTTTTTTTGAGAAAATTCAAACTTTCCATTAAAAACATTGATCACAAGATAGAACCTCCAACACACAAAGTGGAGGAGATATAAACAAATTGTAGTAACCTACCAAACAGGGAATTCGAGCTAAATTATGAGCTACCATGTTGGCATGTTTTTTGGAATGACTAACAACCAAATCTCTACGATTATGCAGAATGCTAAGACAGTCTTCCATGATCATTCCCGCTTCGATACAGTATGAAGCATGCTGCTTCAATGCCTGAACTACTAAGCTGGAATCACTCTCAATAACAACTTGTTGCAGATTCATTTCCTGGACCCAGTACAGAGCTTGTAGAACCCCATAAGCTTCCGCTTCTAACACTTGAACACACCCTGCAATTTTCAAATTCTTTCCCATAATAAACTTACTATGCTCGTCTCTAATCACCGTACCCACTGTAAAATATGGATCGCCTTCTTTGACTGAAGCATCCACATTGAGTTTCAACCATCCTCTCTCGGGTGGTTCTCACATTTCCCCACTTCTAGCCACAGAATTGTTACCTGGTATGCCAAACTTGGTTTTGGAGTTCACCTCTTGCCACGCGTCTATTTGTTTTGAACTCATCTCCATAACCATGCTAGCCTCAAGCACTTTCTCTTCCCAAATCTTTTTATTCCTAGCGAACCAAATACCTGACAAAACCTTTGTGATTGTAATCAGTTTATCACTTTCTTTTGAATTCAGTTTGTTCACAAGCCACTCAGCTGCACACTCGACCTCCCTCATATCATATTTTAATTCTGCTTTGTTCCACATCTGGTAGCAAAATCACAGTCAAAGAAGAGGTGTAAAACGTGCTCGTCTTCTCGGTTACACATAGGGAAAGTTATTGGCACTTGAACACCTTTATCTCTTAATGACACTCTTACTGGGATATTGTTTCTGCAAAAACGCCATATGAAAATTCTTGTTTTGTGAGGTATGTGAAGCTTCCAGATTCTATTACAATCCTTATTAACATTTCCTTGCTCAGTACTTCTCTGCATTGCCTGCCAATATCTGTACCCCGACTTCATAGAATACACTCCATTACCTGTTAACGGCCATGCTAATCTGTCATTTTTAGCAATCTGTGGAATACGCGTTTGGAGGATACATTGTACATCAATAGGATGAAAAGTCTGTTCTACCCTCTACACGTCCCATTCTTTGATGTTTGGACGGAAATAGTCACATACTTTCTCATCTCTTACATTATTCCTATGATGATCCTCTACTTTAAAATCGCTTTTTCCTTTTAACCATGGGTGTTGAAACATACGAATGGTATTCCCATCCCCTAACACCCATCTAAACCCCTTACAAAGTTGCTCTTTCGCCTCCCAAATTCCACCCCAAATATAGATCCCTTCATTACCTTTCTTCGCCTGTAAAATGTTACAACTTGGAAAATATTTCGCTTTGAAAATCCTTGCAACCAGTGATGAAGGATGATAACTGAACTTCCAGATATGCTTTCCCAGCAGGGCCAGATTGAATCCATGCAGTGATCTAAATCCTAACCCACCATTACACTTGGGCTGACACATTTTGTCCCAAGACATCCACTTTGATCCTTTTCTTATTTCTGCTATTTGAGATCCACCAATAGTTATTCATCGTTCTCTCCATCTCTTGACACATTGTCTTTGGAATAAGGAAACATGACATACTATAAGATGGTATTGACTGAGCAACATTTTTAAGGAGGATCGATTTACCTGCTTTAGAGAGAGTTTTATTGCACCAGTTTTAAATTCGTTTCCACAGCCGTTCTTTCAGGAAACTGAACACCCTCTTTTTTGATTTCCCCACTAGAGAGGGTAGGCCCAAATAATTGCTCTCTCGAAGATCTTTGTTTACAGCTAACAAATTCATAATTTCTTGTTGTTTGTCCCTTCTCACATTTGCACTAAAGAAGATGCCTCATTTTTGATAATTTACTGCTTGACCTGACATTCCTTCATAAGAACCCAACACACGTTTGACTGCTTGAGCTTCTTCTTCATTTGCTTTAAAGAATAAGAAGCTATCGTCAGCGAAGAGAAGGTGAGTGATAGCAGGTGCTTGTGAACTGATTTTACACCCATGAACGTCGTCATATGCAGCTGCTGCCCTCAGTTTGTGTGAGAGGCCTTCAAAGCAGAGAAGAAACAGGTATGGGGAGAGGGGATCCCCCTGTCTCAAACCCCTTCCCGGTTTTATTGGTCCCACCAAAGTGCCATTTAGATTCACTTTATACTCCACTGTTGTTACGCATAGAAGCATCCATCGTATCCAAACTTGGTCGAATCCCATTAACTCCATCCTGTGTTTCAGATAATTCCAATTAACCCGGTCATAAGCCTTACTAATGTCCAGTTTCAATGCCACTTCACCCTCCTGCCCCTTTTTCTTGCGCTTCAGATAGTGAATGATTTCAAAGGCTATCAGCACATTATCAGTTATATTGCGACCAGGGACGAATACAGACTGGTTTTCAGATATCGTAACAGGGAGAATAGCTTTCAACCTATTCGCAAGGACCTTCGCTAGTATTTTATATAGTACATTGCAGAGCGCTATAGGACGAACATCTGTCAGATTTTCAATATTGTCCTTCTTTGGGATAAGAACAAGTGTCGTCCTATTAAGATCAGGTGGGAAAACATAATTCTGGAGCCAACCTTTACAACTCTCAAATATTTCCCTCCCCAACAAGTTCCAGAAATGTTGGAAGAATGCTGGGTTTAACCCATCGGGACCAGCTGTTTTGTCAGGATGCATTTGTTTAACCGCATTAGTAAATTCCTCGAACTCCAGCTCCTTTATAAGCATAACATTCTGATTAGCTGTGACCACACCATTACTCGAATGTTCATGATCAAAGTTGTTATCACCCTCACCCCCATCAAAGACAGTTTGAAAATATTCAAATGCCATTTCACACATTTCTGCATGATTACTAGTAAAATTATCACTCCCATTCCTCAACCTTTCAATTCGATTAGCTTTTTTCCTCGCTGAAGCAAAAGCGTGAAAGAATTTTGAATTAGTATCTCCATCAGTAAGCCAAAATGCTTTTGCTCTCTGCTGCCAATATGACTCCTGCTTTAGAAGTTCATCCAACTGATTTCGTACAATGAAGTACTCTCTGATGCCTTCCTCATCTGTTCTACTTACTAATGCATTCAGTACCTCCTTTTTCTTTTTGACTTTGTCTCTAAATTTGTGAAAAAAATTCCTCCCCCGCTTTGTCATGAAAGATGACACTGACAGAAGTTTGGGAAGTAAAGATGTAACTGAGATTCCTTGCCAGTAACCATATACCTCCTCCTGAAACCCAGGTTCTTTCAACCAGATATTCTCAAACTTAAATCTGAACTGTTTTCGAGAAAAAGATATATCGAGCAACTCCATGATGATAGGATCATGATCCGAGTATATTGTGTGAGTAACACTGAGTTTGCATAACGGAAATTTCCTCCACCAGTCATTGTTTGCAAACGCTCTATCTAATCTCTCCCTTACCCAGTTATCCGATCCCTTACTTTTTTCCCATGTATACTCTCCTCCTGTAAGCTCCAATTCTGTCAAACCAACTTCTTCTATTACTGATCTAAATCCATCAAGGAGATTTTGAGGATGAGGGTGTTTTCCGCTTTTTTCCGAGGCATACAACATGTCATTAAAGTCACCAAAATACACCACGGAATATTATCAACATGGCCTAGCTGACGAAGCATATTCCAAGATTTTGTTCGTCGATTTCTTTCCGGTAGACCATAGTAACAAGTAAGTCTCCAAGACGGATTATTATTTTCCATAATGAGAACATCCACATAGTTTGCTGATGAATCTACTACCCTGCATTTAACCACATTCTTCCACATGACCGCCAAACCACCACTGCGTCCTTCGACATCAACTGCAAAGAACTCTGCAAACTCTAATTTTCTACTTAACTCTGCTATGACTTCCTTCTTAACAAGCGTTTCTGATAGGAACAATAAGGTGGGATTCTGAGACTTGACTAAGTCTCTCAGATTACGAACTGCACGTGGGTTTCCCAGCCCTCGACAGTTCCAGCTTAAGTGTGTTATGTGGAATGGCTAGCTTGCTGAGCAAGCTTAGCCAATTCATTATGTGTGGTTGCTGTAGAATCCAATTTAGAAACGACAGTTGCCTGAGATAAACTCAAAGTTTCATCCCCCTCGATTACTTTTAATCCTCCCTCCATATCCATGGAAATCTTTGAAACAGGCCCACTTCTCCTTCTTTTCCTGTCTTCTAAGTTGAGTCCAATGTCTTCATCCCATTAGAAATAATTTCATGGTTGTTAGGCCCAGTACTGATACTTATCACTCCTTTATCACTTTCCAACTTATTTTTAAAATTTGAATTCAAGTCAAAATCCCGTGATTCCCTCCTTACAGCTAACTCCTTCCCAAAATCTCACCTAACAGCTAACTCTCTCCCTCCTTCTCCTGAATTTCCTCCCGATAATTTAGTTCTGTTATTCTCGCGCCCAATTCTCGCCTCCCATTCCGGGTCATTCTCCTCCCTCAGCCATTTGCTCCTCTCCTGCCCCGCCACCCGCCGTGGGATTGCTCTAAGCCACGCCCCCCAATCTTTGGGCTCCTCCTTTTCTCTCTTATCAATGAATCGTCTGCAGAATCTGTCAGTATGTGTTACTATACCACAAGAAAAGCAGAAGTCACCCAATCGCTCATACTTACAAGTGACCATAAACTCTGAACCATCCCTCCTTGTGATTTTCTTCTTTCGTTTCAACGGTTTTCGAACATCAATTCTGATCCTGATTCGCATGCTTTCTCGCCAATTGCTTGTGTTGTTCTTAGTGTCATAGAGTAAAAATTCACCAAAAAAGTTTCCAAGTTGTTTTCCAACGACCTCCGACATGAAGCCATTAGGGAGATCATGGACTTGTATCCATATGTTTAAAAACCAAAGTTGCACTTTTAGTGGATCCACCCCCTGTGGAATGACATCCATGAGGAGCATTGCGCCATCGAAACTCCACGGACCCCCATTCAAGACCCACTGCATGTCCTCTTTGTGATAAAACTGGAATAAAAAAAATCCCTGACTCGATTTCTTTGATGTTTATCCCCATTGTTGGCTTCCAGATATCGGCCATTTTTGTTTTCATAGCCCTTGTGTTAATGTTCTTCTCAGTGAGAAATGGCCTACAATGCACAGATCGTACCTGTCTATCTCCTCTTCAATATCGCCCTCAAAAATCAGCTTCTCATTTTCTTCCTCATCAATATTCAAACTAGCCATCTGTTCTTCGAAATCATGATATCTTGGAGAAAAAAAGTTAGAACTTAATTTTAAGTTTTTTTAAATGTATGATTAGTTATTATTCTTTTTATTTATATCAAATATAGTTGAAAAGTATTCTTAATTTGAGAATAACTTTACAAAATCATTAATCTACATACTATAGACAAATATTCTTAAAAATAAAATTATTACAATTAAAAATTGAAATACAAATTAAAAAAAATACTATATATTATATTTATTTCATTTATTGTAATATTTTATTATAATACTTAATAAATCTGTATAATAAACACACAATAGGTAATTTGTTTTTGAAAACATTTAGAGCACATGAATCTTATAAAACTTAAAAATATAAATTAGGATAATGTTTGAATTGGTAAGTCGATTAAAAATATTTTTGAATAGATAATTTTACACATTTATATTGTATTTAAGGATAAATATTATATGTGTTTTGCTTAATTTGATAAAATGGAAAATTACGGACTTTTAAATAATTTAGCGCACATGAATCCTATAAAATATAAAAACTAGGAAGACATATAATAATAATAATAATAATAATAATAATAATAATAATAATAATAATAATAATAATAATAATAATAATAAATATTAAAATTCAAAATTGAAATACAAATCTTATAAATTATATTTAAAAGTACTATCAAAAGTAGGTGTAAAGTATTTTTTTCAAAATTATTATTAGAACCGAAAAATTATAAAATATTATTAAGTAAAATACAAATCCCAAACATCTTTCCAATTCATGATTAAACTTTATAAGATTAAGAAATATATATATATATATAAAATGATTACATAACCATATTATGTGAAATGATTAAAATATTCTCTTTACAAATTTATAATATGAAAAAAAATCAAACAATGAAAGAAATAAACTAAACTATAATACATATGTTATATTTTACGTTATTAATATCTAATATAAAAATACAATAATATGATCATCATGTAAATAAAGTGATTTGAATAATAAAAATAATAGTATTTTTTTATAAAAAAATATTGATATTAAAAAATAAATAAACCAACTCATTTTGTCAAAAAAACAATCTTATATTAAAAATGGTTATAATTTGATCATCATCACTATAATATTATTACTACGACATCACCCCTATGTAATCATCATGTAAATAAAGTTATTAGAATAAAAAAAATAATAGTACTTTTGGTAAAATATATTTATATTAGAAAGTAAATAAGCCAACTCATTTTGTCAAAAAATAATTCTTATATAAAATATTATTTATAAATTTTCATGTGCATGTTACAATGTGTAAAATTAATTTTTTATATTACTAAATAATGAAAACATTTACTATATATTTTGTTATGAATGTTACAAATTCTATAAATTATAAATTTTGAAAAGAAATATAATAATTATAAAAAATCAATACAACTTTAAATAAAATACAATTTTAATAAAATGTAAAAAATACCCTATAATAGATTGCAAAGTATTATTAAATGTTATTACAAAAACCGAGAATTTATAAAATATTATTAAAAACACGTGAAAAAAAGTAGTAAGGTACAAATTACAACCAACATTTCAATTTCTGATTAAACTCCTTAATTATGTGTCATAATCAAATATAAAAATTTAATAAAAACTAAATAAATAAGTTTGAAAAATATTTTTTTTTGGAAAATAAATTATTTAAAAATAAATATGTATAAATATATATTACATGTTATTAGAATGTTAAAATATTTAAGATTAAAATAAAAGAATAATTATGCATAATTGTGAAATACAGTTATACATATTAGTAACACTTTAAAAGCCGTAATATATTTTTAAAATTAATAATATATTATACAAAGGTTGTTGTGATGAAGTATAAAAATGTAATAATAACTAAATATATAAGTATAAAATACTTAAGAAATATAAAAAATTAAGGAATAAATTTTTCTATTAAAATTTAGTAAAGTAAAGAAAAATTATAGATTTCAAAGTTTTTATAAAAATAGTTAGAATCATCCCGTGCATCGCACGGGTATAAAGGTAGTGCTAATAAACTGCATAATACCTATGTTAGAAATAAGCAGTAGTTGCGTATACCCTTAGTATAGGGGACCCAAAGGTGAACATTTTTCTAAATCGGGTGTCGATATTTCCGAGTATAATATATGTATATTTATATATATATATAGTTTTCTATAACTATTAATCGAATAAGGTATATTCGATGGTTTTGAATAATAATCAAACTTATTTTCGATTATTCAAATAAGCATCGTTATTCGTATAAGTATATCTTTTGTTATTTATTATTCGTTTCAAATATGAGTTTTGAAAATTCTACTTCAATTATTTTATAAAAATTATCCTTTATGGAAATATTATTTAAATAGTAATATTCATATATTTTCTAATATATCGGGACTGATTTATTTTGTTAGGTCACACACACTATAGAAGGGGGTTGAATACAGTGTTTAGCACAATCAAATCGATTATAAGAACTCAAGTAACAGAAAACATATTTTATTCAACACAATAAATTCTGTTACAATATGGAACTGTCCTCTCCAGTGATGAACAAATTATCACGAGAGCTGCTAGAGTTACAAAGAATAATAACTTCGATAATCGTAACACTTATAGTGTAAACTCTATACATGTGTTTATATACTACATAGTTACAAGATAAATTCTAATTGATATGGAATATAATTCTACTACCTAAAATATATCAACCAGTTATCTTTTTTTCCAAGTATTCTATTCTTCATAGAATTCCTTCTTCATGCATATTTATTTCTGTCTTAGTCTCGATCTTCTTTCCTTTCAATCAGCCGCCTGCCTTATCTGAAAGTCATCTTAAGTCCTGATATTATCTCCTGATAAATATCTTCTGATCACTTAAGTTCTGATAACTTAAGTTCTGATATCTTAAGTTCTGTCTTCAGTATAAGTGCTGATTTCCAGTTAAGTACTGATTTGTCCTGTTAGGTAAGATCTGAAAACTAAACACAAATCATATTACACATGACATTATCAAATATATCTAACAATCTCCCCTAACTTATAAATTAGCATAATATACAAGTTCAACAGATATTTGATGATGTCAAAAACATTAAGTACAAATGCATGAGAATTTGACTAGATAACTACAACTTACAATCCTTTCAGCTTTACCATCTTTAACTTCTGATAACAGCTTCAGTCTGTATACACTTCAGAATTTAAGCAGTTGTAGATCTTTGACTTGGCTTCAATTTCAATTTCTGATCTCTTTGATATCAGGAGTTATCCTGAGATAGTTCTTCAACAAACATCTCTCAGCATATTCAAGTACATTAACCATCCTCCTTTTAGCATTTATCAATTCAGTTGTATCTTCTCCAGTTTGAAAAATAGCTGCTCTGAGATCATTTATCTTAGCTTTTCTTATCTCCTGATTTAGTCTAATCAGATATGCCTTGTCAGACTCTAGATTGAATTCCACAGCTTTATAACCCAGAAAAGCAGTTATAATCTTAGCAGAGTTAGGCTTCATATCGACAATATCACCTTTGTGATCTCTGTACTTGGGACAGTATGTGCTGTCAGACTTTACAGAATAAAGCTTCTTCTGTCTTTGAATTTGAGACTTTAAATATCCTGCAGCACTATCTGTTAATCTGTCTTTCACTTGAAGTAGAAATAGAACATGTTCCAGTTCTTCAAAATACTTCAGTGGTATAACATTCTGCCTAATTTGGTATACCCTTCCATCTGTCATAAAATATAACAAGATATGCTCTTTCAAGAAGGTATGGTAAACCATTTTTACAGATTCAAGTCGATTCAATCTTTCAGGAGTTGCTCCAACACCTGGTTCACTTAAGGAAGTTGGATCATCGGTGGTGTTATGTACTCTTCTTTCATCAGAACTACCCAATCCAGATTTATCTCTTGCTTCCTTTCCTGTAACAACTCTTACTTCAAAACCACTAGTTGCAGTCTTCAAAGGTTGAGCCTGTTTAGCTTTGGTGAATCCTGGTAGGAGTATCTTTGAAGGTTTAACATGAGCAATGTCAGAGGTTTCCTTTTCCTTATCTTCTGATATCAAGCCAACTTGTGCTAAGTCAGAGGTTGCTTGCTTCACTGTCATATCAGAACTTACTAAATCTTGATTCTGAACAACATGAGCCATGTCAGAGGTTGTTTGAAAAATCTTCTTATACATCAGAGTAAGATTAACATCTTCTTTATCATCAGTTATTTCTTCATCCATGACTGGCATATAAACCTTTACAGGTTCATCAACTTTTTCTTTGCCCTTGGACCTTGGATCAATTTCCATTTGTGATTTGGCTTTGATTGCCTCAGAATTTGTTCTTTCTTTTATCACAATACCCTTAGGCTTTGAAAATTTTCTTTCAACAACAGAAGCTTTAGATTTTGTCTTGACACTTTCTGCTTTGAGTCTAGCTTCTTCTTCCTTTAGACTATCAAAGTCCATCCCTGGATTTTCTTTAAGAAATAACTCCCTTGAAATTTCTTCATCAAGTTCCAAATGTTCACCAGAACTTATCCTTTTACCAGTATCAGAACTTATTCTTCTCCCAGTATCAGAACTTGTTCCTTGACTTGTTATTCTAGCTTTACTTGATGAAAACCCTTTGCCTTGACCTTGACCTCTACCCTTATCAAAGTTTCCCTGGTCATCATTTCCATCATCCTTTTCTTTCAGTGTCTGAATAAATTTGCAAATGGACTTAATGACTTTCTCCCCCTTTTTGGCATCAGCTGGTAAAAGAAGAGAGACAAGCAATTCCACTGAGGATTGGATCTCATTGAGTTGACTTTGGTGAGAAGCTTGATTCTTCAGAATTTCTTCAATTTGAGTTTGTTGCTTCTCCTGTGTTTTCTCAATATAGATAATTTTGTCAAAGGCTGGCTTGAAAAATCTGTTCTTTTCAAGTTTCACATTCATATCTTGCTGGATTAGAGCTTCCTGAATTTTGTTCACCTTGTCATGAGTTATTGAGTGTTGACCTTGAAGGTGCCTTGTACTCAATGCAGTAACTCTCAGCTGTGCCTTGAAATCATCATTTATCAGCATTTCATCAGCTTTTGCAAGATGCTCAGCAAGAATCTTTTCAGAAGGAACAAAACTAACTGTGTTCCATTCCTTAGTCCACTCCTTTCCTCTAGGAGTTTCACTCCAAGGTACTGGTACTTCCCCTGTAACAAACTTCTTGACTAAATCAGCTTTATGAATAGTTTGTTGAGGTGCATGTCCTGATGGACCAGCTGCATCAGCATCTAAATTGGCAGCAGCTTCACCAGTAATTTCTTCATTGGCAGCATCAGAACTTGTAGATCCTGCAGTATCAGCATCCTCTGGTAAAACAGCAGTATGTGAGGCTATAGAGGCTTCAACATTATCCTCTAAATTCTGATCTGCAGCCAGGTTTCGATCATCATCCAAAATTGATGTTGTTGGTGGAGTGAGTTGAATTGGTGGAGTTTCCAAGTACAAAACCTCAGGCACAATCAAGTTATGAATATCAATTTCAGCACTTGTACCTGGTTCTTCAGTATGTACTGGATCAACTATAGGTGACATAGGAGGTATAGGTATTTTAGCTTGAGCAGTTTCATGTTGTGCAGAAGGAAGTGATTCAATAACAATAGGTTCTGTTGAGATCAGAGATTCCTGATCCCCTTCCTTAGCTGCTTTCACTACATCTGAATCTGACTCAACTATGTCCCTGTGAGCTCTCTGTTTCTTTAACTTCTTCAAATGTGGAGACACTGTAGGAGCTTTATCATCAAAATTTAACTTTCTAAGCCTTTTGAGGGGCCTAGAACTCCCAGTTACGGTATCTTTCTGAGAAGAATCCTTCTCAGCTTCTATAACAACAGGTTCTGATATTGGAACCTGTTCCTCAGTTGTTTCCTCAAATCAACAGAATTTAATCAAAACATTCATCACAAAATAAAATTAAAAGTCGATGAAGTAAAGATTAATAAATTTCAATTAAACATGTACAATCACATAATTTGAGAAACAAAGAACAAATCTTGCAATTAATGAAAATTTCATTGATATATTAGATGATTACATTCGATGAAATTTAGCAATTACATGCAAAAATTACAAGATAGTCCTATTTTACGATTCCTGACATCAACAGCCTTAGTCCTAGTCTAAGAAGACCTAACGACTAACTCCTTCTGCTGCTGACGAAGAGCACTGCAAGACGGATGATCCGTTCTTGCTGCCGGAGAGCTTCTCTCCTTTCCTCTTTCAACCTATCAAGATGGAGGTAATACTCCATTGATAAGAACAAGAGTTCTGTGTGAACCTCTTGTGGAACTGAGTTCCAAAGTTTGTCAGGAATGGCGGTGACATGCCACTCCTGTTGCCATTCATCACAACTTAACTCGATGTTAAAGGTTTCAGAGTTTAGGAACATGTTGAAACGGACCATTTTTGTTGGTATGAATAAAAAGAGAATGAGTTTGTGAGAAAATGAAAGATATTTTGGCTGTAATGAATGGTTGGTTTAAATAGCCAAAGAATACCAAGGGACGCGAGGACAGGTTAGATATTACAAGTAAAAATAATGATCCCTCGACTTCCTAGACTGAAGTGTAATAATAACAGTCAGTAAAAGATCTAAAGCCAGAGTTAATGGGCACGGGATATGTTAATAATTACTGTCGCATGCAGGTTTTCAAGACATACATGCTAACCACTAACCCATAATGATTATGACTGTTTTATCGCACATTAACCAATATTCTGTAAAAATATTATCGTTCAAGTAATGACCAAAAATAAACCAATTAAATAAATATTGTCACGTCAGCATCAAAACTTGATTATTATCAGGATTTAAAAGTCATCAGAATATGGCTCCTTAACTCGAAAAGTGAATGTGTATTCCTGTAATTCTTCACACAAATACTGATATGGTTTCATCAGAACTTAATCATCAGAACTTCCATCAGAACTTGTCCTCAGAATTTATGCAACCTGACACATAGACTGTTCATCTAAAATAACATTGATCACCACAGTAATTTTCATCATTCATATGGAGTGTAAGTGTGTTCATTAAGCTAAATATCAGACAAAGAGTAAAGTCTGATTCACTTCAGTACATCTTAGAAATAAGGCATAACTAAGAATTTTGCTCAAAATCTGTCATTATTCTGAAGTCTACTTTAGAATGAGTTCATGCATGAGTCCACCTCAACTGTTTTGTGCTCATTTTATGCATATTTTGCTATTTTACAGTGGCTTCTCAGTGTAAGTGAGTCACGACTGCTTATCAGAATTTATGCTGTTATCAGAGTATTTCTCCAATAACCATAGAGTGTGAAAAGTCACCAAGAAAAATTTATTTTGCTTTTCTAATGCATATTACTTAATACCAGCAATGCACTTGGGTCTTCTCTTCCACATTTTTACTCTAGATCTCAAAGGAGTACCTGATTTTTATTTCTTTTCTTTTCTTTTTCTTTTGATAAGTGAGGCTTATCAGCACTTAGTTCATCCACCAGATTTACTAACATCAGAACTTAACAGATAAGAAGCACTATTCTAGTTTTTGACTTAGTAATAAGATACACAAAGTAAACTTAACTAAGCTCAATATTAGAATTTGCTTGTGTTAAAAGATTTCCACATAAACAATTACTTCAAATATGGGATCTTTAGTATATTAAAGACTACTAGTTCAGCATCTAGCACGGTTATCCTCATTGGATTGAATAGTCACAGAAATATTCATATCTCTATCAGAGTTTAGAAATTCACATCAGACAACAATCAGCACTTAGAAGATTTCTAATTAAGCACAGAATACAGAAAGATGTAATATCTGTAAACACTGATCATAAAGTCTGATGTATCAGAACATAAACTAAGCAGATTTAGAGAAAGAACCTGAAACCATTCCAAGTTCATTTACCAATCTTGTAAAAGTAGCTTCACACAGTGGTTTTGTGAAGATATCTGCTAGTTGTTGATCTGTGGGAACAAAATGCAATTCCACTGTACCTTCATCCACATGTTCCCTTATGAAGTGGTATCTAATGCTGATGTGCTTTGTCATTGAGTGTTGAACTGGATTACTTGTCATAGTAATAGCACTTTGATTATCACAGTAAATAGGGATTTTAGAAAATTCTAACCCATAATCCAGTAACTGATTCTTCATCCAAAGAATCTATACACAATAGCTTCCTGCAGCAGTGTATTCTGCTTCTGCAGTTGATATGGAAATTGACTTCTGTTTCTTGCTAAACCAAGAAACCAATCTGCCTCCAAGAAATTGGCAGCTTCCACTTGTGCTTTTCCTGTCAATTTTGCATCCTGCAAAATCTGCATCTGAGTAACCTATTAGCTTAAAGTCTGATTCTTTAGGATACCACAATCCCATATCAGCTGTACCCTTAAGGTACTTGAAAATTCTTTTCACAGCTGTTAGGTGAGGTTCTCTTGGATCTGCTTGAAATCTTGCACAAAGACAGGTAGCATATATGATATCAGGTCTACTTGCAGTTAGATAGAGTAGAGAGCCAATCATACCTCTGTAATCAGTAATATCTACTGATTTACCAGTATCTTTATCCAATTTTGTTGCAGTGGCTATTGAAGTGGATGCACTTGAACAATCTTGGATTCCAAATTTCTTCAACAAATTTCTGGTGTACTTAGATTGACAAATAAAAGTTCCTTCTTCATTCTTCTTGACTTGAAGGCCCAGAAAATAGTTAAGTTCTCCCATCATACTCATTTGATATCTTGACTGCATCAGTTTGGCAAACTTCTTACAAAGTCTGTCATTTGTAGAACCAAAAATGATATCATCAACATATATTTGCATCAAAAGTAAGTCATTTTCATGGTTGAGGTAGAACAATGTTTTGTCAATAGTCCCTCTGTTAAATCCACTTTCTAGAAGAAACTGAGCTAATGTCTAATACCATGCTCTTGGAGCTTGCTTAAGGCCATAAAGTGCTTTATCAAGCCTGTAGACATGATTGGGAAATTTGGGATCTACAAAGCCTGGAGGTTGTTCAACATATACCTCTTCTTCCAATTCTCCATTGAGAATAGCACTTTTCACATCCATTTGAAAGACTTTAAACTTCTTGTGAGCAGCATAAGCCAAAAATATCCTTATGGCTTCCAATCTAGCAACTGGTGCAAATGTTTCATCATAATCAATTCCCTCCTGTTGAGAGTATCCTTTTGCAACCAGCCTTGCTTTGTTCCTTGTAATTATGTCATCACTGTCAGTTTTGTTTCTGAACACCCATTTTGTACCAACAACTGATCTGTTCCTTGGTCTTGGCACTAGGGTCCAGACTTTATTTCTTTCAAATTCATTCAACTCTTCCTGCATTGCTTGCACCCAATCAGCATCTTGAAGAGCTTCTTCCACTTTCTTTGGTTCATTGTGGGAAATAAAAGAATGATAAAGACATTCTTTGATGTAGCTGTTCTAGTTCTGAAACCTGCATCAGGATTTCCAATAATTAAGTCAGGTGTATATGTTTTAGTCCACTTCCTTGTAGATGGAAGGTTCTCTCTAGAACTGGATGCTCCCCCATAATCCATGATGTCTCCATCAACATTTTCTGATGCTCCCCCTGAAATTATGCTCTCTGAGTTGGATCCTTCATTATTTGAGTTTCTAGAAATATCAGAACATGAGTTTCCAGAATTATCAGAACTTGGCCCATCAGAACTTGAAGAGCCTGTTGTAGGTTCTGATGCTTCTTGAGATGTGGTTGGATCTTCAGTATGCTCCCCATGCACAGGTGCATTTTCCTTAGGCGTAGTCACCATAGTTTCAATAACATCAGAGTTTAATCCATCAGAGTTTGCAGTATCAGGATTTAGATTGTCAGGATTTACAGAATCAGAAAAAACTTCATTTTCGAATCTTAGCTGATCATGATCATTGAAATCTTCAAGTCCAGTAATCTTCTTATTATCAAAAGAGACATTGATAGATTCCATGACAACCTTTGTTCTTAAATTATAGACTCTGAAGGCTTTTGTAGAAAGTGGATATCCAACAAAAATTCCTTCATCAGCTTTTAGATCAAATTTGGATAGCTGTTCGGGATGAGTCTTAAGAACAAAATACTTGCATCCAAATACATGAAAATACTACAGATTTGGCTTCTTTTTCTTCACCATCTAATATGGTGTTTTTCCATGCTTGTTGATAAGTGTTGCATTCTGAGTAAAACAAGCAGTCTGCACAGCTTCAGCCCAAAAGTAGGTTGGCAACTTTGCTTCATCAAGCATAGTTCGTGCAGCTTCAATAAGAGTTCTATTCTTTCTATCAACAACTCCATTTTGCTGAGGAGTTCCAGGAGCAGAAAATTCCTGCTTGATTCCTTGGTCTTTGCAGAACTCTTCCATAATCAAATTCTTGAACTCAGTGCCATTATCACTTGTTATGATCTTCACAGAATCTTTGACCAATTTATCCAGTTGCTTGACATGATCAAATCAAGATAGATGCAATTTCACTTTTTGTGTGCAAGAAATACACCCATGTGTATCTGGTGAACTCATCCACTATGACCATAACATATTTCTTCTTTGCAATAGACATGACATTAGCTGGACCAAATAGATCAACATGTAGTAGGTGATAAGGCTTAAGAATTGATGATTCAGTCTTGCTCTTGAATGAAGATTTTCTTTGTTTTGCCTTCTGACATGAATCACAAAGGCCATCAGGAGCAAATACTGATTTTGGCAGTTCTCTTACAAGATCTTTCTTGACTAGTTCATTTATATTGTTAAAATTTAAATGAGAGAGTTTCTTGTGCCAATCCCAGCTTTCTTCAATTGATGCTCTACTTAACAGACAGATTGCAGAACCATCAGTACTTGTTGAAAGCTTGGCTTCATAAATGTTACCATGCCTGTATCCTTTCAGAACAACTTTGCATATAGATTTGCTTACAAGTTCACGGTGTTCTTCAAAGAAATCCACATGATAACCTCAGTCACAGATTTGACTAACATTCAGCAGATTATGTTTAAGTCCTGAGACCATAACTACTTTTTCAATGATGACATTCCCAAGATTGATATTGCCATATCCCAGAGTTTTTCCAATGTTGCCATCTCCATAAGAAACACATGTGTCGGCTTTCTCCACAAAGTCTGATAGCAGGGCTTTATTTCCAGTTACAAACTTAACAGGATTTACCTTTGGTTTTTGTTTAACAACTATAGGCTCAGTTTCTACAGTCCCCTTACTGTTCTTATCATCTCCATAACCTAAGCCCTCTTTCCAGTTTCCACTACTAAGAATATTCAGAGTTGCTTTACCAGAGTTAGTCCAAGTCCTGATAATCTCTCTTTCCTTTTCTAACTCAGTTTTTAGAGATTCATTCATTTTTAACACTTCATCCCTAACATAAAAGGCATCATCTCTATCTTTCTAAGTTTGATGGAACATGACTAACTCTTTATCTAAATAATCATTCCTCTTTTTATAAGCAAGATTTTCAGAAGTTAATCTTTCACATGTTAAAGTTTGATCTTTATAACTAATGAACATGGTTTTAAGATATATTCTTAACTAAGTAATATCATCAGTATGAAAAGCATAAGTAGTTTGAGGTACCATTAAGTCAGCAGTATCATAACTGAAAGGAATATGTCCTAAGTCCAATCATGTATGAGGATTTAGGAATAACTTTTATGTAATTTGTTTTGATTTCATTGATATTAATAAAAGACTTGTTTTGTTTTTATTACGGGCTTTATCTATTTAAGTGTTTAAATAAGATATACCATAGTTTAGAGTAAAGCTTTTTATGGATTATGATGAGATCATAATAGTGAGACCTAAAAGATGATAACTCTAAACTTAAATAGTTCCTGGTCATAGGATTACTAACTGGTAATTAATAATCCGCAAAGATCTGTACATACTATGCTTGCTTCATTATGAAGGATGTCTGTTCTCATAGACATTTGTGTGGTGACACTATAGCTAGTATGTAGGTGCTTATTATAGAATAAGTTCACTGAACATGACTCGCCCAGCTGAACAACTGATGGAGTTCACTCACGTGTCAACAGTTGTTCACATAGTGATAGTTGTACAAGTATCCTTAGACTTGAGGTCATCATAGTCATCTTGTGTACACTGAACTATGCTTTGGTTTAGTTCTTAGTCTCCAAGGACAATTATTAGGGCTCTACTGGGTATAGGAATTTGTACACGAAGATAGTGTATGATCAATAAAGGATCTACCCCTTCCAGTGAAGGAAGCGAATGTTCAAGGCTGATCCACTTATGCTAGTTCAGGAATCTCTGGCCAGAGTAAATGAAATTAGAAAGGAGTTTCTAATTTGCATAGAACTACGCATTGTAAATGGTAAGCAAGTGATTGAATTAGATAGGCTTGACACGAGATCCATGCCTTGTATTTAATCGGGACATTGTAGGGTAGAAGGAGTTTATTGTACGGTAACTATTCACTGAATAGGTTCTTGGTATTCTAAGCAGTGAATTCATATTATCCGGATAGTCGCGATATGCTGAGAAGTATCCCTCACGATGTAGAATAAATGTGATTAATTAATTAATCATATTTAATAAATTAGAGAATTTATATAAATAATGATAAAATAGTTTTATTATTATTTATTTCTACTACCGGCTTAATATTGAACCTACAGGGTCACACCATAAAAAGAGAATGATTTAATGGTGGAGGAATTAATTAATAATGGCTAATACTTATTTATTTGTGAAATAAATAATTAATTGGCAAATTTAATAATTGATTAAATAAAATTTAATTGATTATAAATTAATTAAGAAAAGTTCTTAATATTATTAATTAAAGAATTTAATTTTTTGGAAATTAAATCAAGAGAGAGAATTATTTCTAAAGTGTTTAGAAAAAGGATTAATAATTTAAAGGTGTTTTAATTATTAATGAGAATAATAAATGGGATAATAATAATAATAATATTTATGGAAAAATTTCAGCTGAAAATTTTGCCTATAAATATACTATTATAGACCCTATTTTTATTTTGAACCCCAAAAACCCAAAAAGTTTGAAAAACCCAATTCTCTCCACCTCCTTAACATCGTTTTCTTGGTGAATACCGGTGGAGTGCTTCACACTTGAGGAGCAACTGCTAAGGATCTCTGATCGTTGTCTCCGAATTATTTTAAAGGTTAGATTCGATCCCTCGAATTTTTATTCATGATCTGTATGCTTTTATTTGGATTTTATATGTGTAAAAGTGTTTTTCCATGCCCCGCTGCGATTAAAATCCAACAATAACTGCTATCAGCATTTGCCATCAAGGCATAGTTTTCCTCATCCTCAGAATCTGAAGCATCTGACCGGCTTTTCTTCTTTGTGACTAGAGCCTTGCCTTTGTCACTTTTCCCTTTTCTGCAATCTGGATGTGGCCTTTCTCACCACAGTTGTAGCACTTAACATTTGAGTAATCTCCTCTGTTAGACTTTCCTCCTTTGCCTTCAGATTTTCTGAAACCTTTCTTTTCAGAACTTGCACCTTTCCTGGAAAACTTATTTCCTCTTCTGAATTTCATGTATGTAATCTTTGTGATTCATTTCACCATAAGAGCACACAGCTTCATCATCTCTTCATCAGGGTCTATCTCAGATATACTTTCAGTTTCTGAGTCATCATCACTATCAGGACTTGATGACTCAGTATCAAACTTTGTGATGAGAGCCTTGCCCTTGCCTTTCTTTGAGGCAGCTTCTTTGGGAATTTCCTCCTCAGCCACAAAAGCAATTATCCTTGACTTTCTTCCATTCCTCTTGCTTCTTTGTTCCATCTCAAGTTCATGAGTCTTGAGCATCCCATAAATTTCATCAAGAGTTGTTTCCTCAAGGGCATAGTTGTTTCTTATTATTGTGGCCTTCAAATCCCATCTTTCAGGATGTGCTAACAGGAATTTAAGATTTGAATCTTCAATATCATACTCTTTGTCAACTAGTGACAAATTATTCAAGAGTCTGACAAATATGTCATATAAATCAGTTAATGACTCATCAGGCTTTGAGTCAAAGTGCTCATATTCTTGAGTGAGTATCGCCTTCTTGTTCTTCTTGATTGAATCAGTTCCCTAACACCTTGTTTCCAAAGCATCCCATATCTCTTTTGCAGTCTTGCATTGAATTACCCTGTTTGACATGACATTATCAATGGCAATATGCAATAAGTGTCTTACCTTTGCATCCTTTGCAATCAATGAGATATCTTCAGCAGTGTAATCACTTTTCTCCTTTGGTACAGACTTTGCTGGCTGACCTGGAACTTCCACAGAGAGTTTGGTTGGCATATGTAGTCCTTCATAAATCCTGTCGAGCTATTCTGGATTTGTAGCTTCCAGAAACATAGCCATCTTCACTTTCCATATAGAATACTCAGAAGGTTTCAACATGGGAACTCTTATAGTCTCATATCGACTATGGGTTATGGTTTTTGGAGGTTCTTCAGTTTTGGTGGGCTTGGTTGGAGTTTCTTCTTCATACATGATTGTTTTTGGATCTTAAACTGTTTGTGTGTTAACAGATTGCTCTGATACCACTTGTTAGGTCACACACATTGTAGAAGGGGGTTGAATACAGTGTTTAGCACAATCAAATCGATTATAAGAACTCAAGTAACGGAAAACAGATTTTATTCAACACAATAAATTATGTTACAATATGGAACTGTCCTCTCTCAGTGATGAACAAATTATCACGAGAGCTGCTAGAGTTACAAATAATAATAACTTCGATAATCGTAACACTTATTGTGTAAACTCTATACCTGTGTTTATATATTACACATTTACAAGATAAATTCTAATTGATATGGAATATAATTCTGCTTCATAAAATATATCAACCAGTTATCTTTTCTACCAAGTATTCTATTCTTCATAGAATTCCTTTTTCATGCATATTTATTTATGTCTTAGTCTCGATCTTCTTTCCTTTCAATCAGCCACCTGGCTTATCTGAAAATCATCTTAAGTCCTGATATTATCTCCTGATAAATATCTTCTGATCACTTAACTTTTTGATAACTTAAGTTCTGATATCTTAAATTCTGTCTTCGGTATTAGTGTTGATTTCCAGTTAAGTACTGATTTGTCATGTTAGGTAAGATCTGAAAACTAAACACAAATCATATTACACATGACATTATCAAATATATCTAACATATTTTATTAAATCACCATTACTATAAACATTCTTTAAAATGTTTTCGAGTCTTCGAAATGATTTTAAAAGTTATAGCGGATCCTAAAACTCGTTTTCAAATTTAAGATCTTCCTTTCGAAGGGGATTTAAATACTCGCTTAAAAATCTGAGGGATCCGACTCTGTGGTGTATTTTATATTTCGCAACGAGGTTGCGGTTTTGATAAAAGAATTTGATTACTTGCCCAACATTCGGGAAGTAAGTCCATCTAATTGAGTCGACATAAGCGACAGGCCGGGTTACAGTCTATCAAAGTGTAAGTGGCTGGGTGGCAGCCCATCAACGCATAAGAGGCCGGGTGGCGGTCCAGCACAAGGCCCTAATGCAGCCAGGGTGATGACCGGTGGGGGATTCATCCATCTACTAGTATAAAATGTTACTTAATTGGTATCTTTGCCTGATCAGCAAGATATCGGGTTTATGCCAAAGCTTTCTTCTTTCCAAATTCATTGGGTATTATAACTCTGTCTATACTTTTCATAACAGAGGTTTCCAAGGAAAGTATGAGATATATATATAGGTGTATATATATATATATATCGGGACTTAATGAGGTATCTCGTAACTTCATTACTTTTGAATGATATTTCAAAGATTGAATCTATTCAAATCTTATCTTGTAGTCTCATTTATGTGATGAACTTTTGAAACTAATTATAGCTTGAACGGTGGTAGTTCGAGTAGTATTCGAAAAGATATAAGTATATTGGAGTATCTTGTAACTTCATCTTTTTAACTTATATCTAGTTAATGATTATCTTATGCACTACAAAGATTTTCAGAAAATGTTGAGACAAGATTAGATATATAAGATCACCTTGCAACGATATTTTATACAGTTATAAACTGGAACTCTGTGTTTTATAATACATGTCAGAGGATGTCAAAGATTTTGAGAAGTATATATATATTTATATACTGAATATTTTACGACTTCATCGCATTAAGGTATCAAACTTGGTTCATTTTTGCTTGACCAAGACTTTCATGAGTATTATGAGAATGCTCATATATTGTTAATTATTATACATGTTATTTTGGTGGGCTTGTTGCTCACCTTTGCTTTATTTTTTCATCACACAATAACAGCTAGACAAGATGAACGAGACCAAGCTCCCAATTCGCGAGCGGATAGGAAATGTTCCACAGTTTCCTGTAGGTGTTGATGCCGTTGTAGCTGAGGTAGGAACTACCAATAGGCTAGGCTTTTAACTTTTGATGTACCGGACTTATGTATATTTATGAATTGTAATAATGGCAAAGAATCTGTAAATTTATTCTGAAACCCTTTTGAGGTGTAATGACTTATAATTGTGGAATAAAATGACTTGTGTTATTTTTGGTATTCATCTCTGAGACTATAACTTATGGTGTGTGTGTGTAATGTGGGGTCACAGTACGCAGTAGTTGGTTGTTTATTAAGATTAAGTGTTATTAAGGGAAACGAAACCCGTGACAACCCGGATCCCCGACCCCAGATTTGGGGGTGTTATAGAAAGTACCTAATGGACAAGTGAAAATAGTCTTTTCCTGATCTTCTGGAGCTATACAAATCTGATTATACCCCAAATAGCCATCCAGAAGATAGTATTTACTCATGCCCAGCCAACTTGTCGAGCATTTGATCGATAAAAGGCAGAGGGAAGTGATCTCATGCCCAGCCAACCTGTCGAGCATCTGATCGATAAAAGGCAGAGGGAAGTGATATTTTCTCATGGATTTGTTCAGCTTCCTATAGTCCCCGTGACTGTTCGAGTAGGAATGAGCTCATTTTTCTCATTAGCAACAACGGTAATACCTCCTTTCTTTGGTACACACTGAACTAGACTCACCCAAGAACTGTCAGAAATGGGATAGATGATCCCTGCATATAGCCACTTAAGAATTTCCTTCTTCATAACTTTTTTCATGATCGGATTGAGCCTTCTTTGTTGCTCAACAGTAGGCTTGCTGGCTTCCTCAAGCAGAATTTTATGCATGCAATAAGAAGTGTTGATTCCCTTAATATCTGCTATCATCCATCCAATTGCCGATTTGAACTCTCTCAGAATTCTTAAGAGTTTTTACTCATCACTACCTGAAAGGTCAGATGTGATAATAACAGGCAAAGTAGATGCATCACCTAAAAATGCATACCTTAAGTGTTCAGGTAATGGTTTAAGCTCAAGTGTAGGAGCTTCCTCAATAAATGAATTGAGGCACCTTGGAGAATTGTTTAGCTCCTTCATTCCAAGAGATTCAAAAGGCATATCCATCTTCCTCTTCCAGGGAGAAGCATTCAAATATTGCAACTGCTCATCACCTTCATCATCTTCACTCTCAGAATTCCCCAATAATGCCTTTTCTAATACATCAGACCTTAGCAATTAATCAAGTTCTGAAGTAATCACAGAATCGACCAACTCCACCTTTAAGCATTCCTTATTTTCCATAGGGAATTTCATGGCATTGAACACATTAAAAGTTACATCCTGATCCAGCACTCGCATGGTGAGCTCACCCTTCTGTACATCTATCAAAGTCTGGCCAGTAGCCAGGAAAGGTCTTCCCAAGATTATGGGAATCTTCTTATCCTCCTCGAAATCCAGAATTACAAAATCAGCAGGAATGATGAGTTTATCCACCTTGACCAAAACATCCTCAACAATACCTCGTGGATATATAATAGAACGGTCGGCCAACTGCAAAGTCATATAAGTAGGCTTTAGATCGGTTAAGTCCAACTTCTTGAAGATTGACAAAGCCATTAGATTGATGCTAGCTCCCAAGTCACATAAGCATTTTTAAAATGACACTTTTCCAATAGTGCAAGGAATAGTGAAGCTTCCAGGATCCTTAAGCTTCGGAGGCAACTTCTGTTGCAGCACAGCACCGCATTCCTCTGTGAGAGCAACTGTCTCTAAGTCATCAAGCTTCACCTTCCGAGAAAATATACCTTTCATAAACTTCGCAAAACTAGGAATCTGTTCAAGAGTTTTAGTGAAAGGTATGTTGATATGAAGTTTCTTGAACACCTCCAGAAACTTCTCGAACTGCTTATCCAGCTTTTTCTTCTGCAGCCTCTTAGGAAAGGGAGGTGGAGGATATATCTGTTTCTCTCATGTATTACCCTCAGGAGGAGTGTGTTCAACAGTAGTCTTCCTTGGTTCCACTTTAGCTTCCTTCTGCACTTCTTCTTCAGCTACATCTTCTTCATCCGAAACTTGAGAGTATTCGGGATTCGCAACCTTCTCAGACCTTAATGCAATTGCCTTTACCTGCTCCTTAGCTTCCCTCTTTCCTGGTACTTCAGTGTCACTGGGGAGTGTACCAGGTTGATGATTAAGCAAGATATTGGCAATTTGTCCGATTTGATTTTCCAAGGTCTTGATAGAAACTGCTTGGATTTTGCACATGAGCCTCAACTCCTCCAATTCAGATTTTTTATTAGACTGTTGCAGCTGGAGTTGTTGTCTCAGTACATATTGTGGTTGCTGAAAACCAGGAGGTTTTACAGCTTTGCCGGATACTGCTGATAAGGCCGTTGCACCACATTCTGAGTGTTGCTTCAGCTAAAGTTAGGATGATTACAGTTGTTAGGATGATAGGTGGCTGGCACAGATTGCTGCGACCTCTGAAAGTTGCTCACGAACTGAGTTGATTCACTAGAAATAGCACACTGCTCTGTATCATGGGCACCATCACAAAGCTCACAGACACTAGTGATCTGATTAACTCCATAGTTTTCCAAAGAATCCACCTTCATCATCAAAGCCTTAAGCTGAGCATCCATCAGTTCAATCAATTCATAAGCTTCGTTGTAGCTTTTAGCCCACAAGGCTCCTCCTTATGTTGCATCAAGCATGGGTCTAGAAGTAGCACCGAATCTATTATAGAAATAGTTAATGATCATCCAGTCAGACATCCCATGATGAGGGCACTTTCTAAGAATCTCCTTATAACGATCCCAAAC
Source organism: Apium graveolens (assembly GCF_009905375.1). Classification (NCBI taxonomy): domain Eukaryota; kingdom Viridiplantae; phylum Streptophyta; class Magnoliopsida; order Apiales; family Apiaceae; genus Apium; species Apium graveolens. Next base: position 46,288,709 of record NC_133649.1, read on the forward strand.
TTCACATAAAGATTCTCCAGATTGCTGAGCAAATTGAGTAAGTGTGTTTCTGATTGCAGCAGTCTTCGCTATAGGAAATAATTTAGTTAAAAACATTTGAGCAAGATCTTCCCATTTGGTGATATACCCTGGTGGTAGAGAATGTAACCAGCACTTAGCATTATACCGCAAAGAGAATGGGAAAAGCCTCAACTTAATAGCATATTCAGAAACTCCATTGAACTTGAAAGTGTCGCAGATTTCGATGAAATCTCTGATGTGCATGTTGGGGTCTTCTGTCCGAGAACCTCCAAACTGAACTGAGTTTTTTATCATCTGAATCGTGCTCGACTTGATCTCAAAGGTATTAGTCGATATGGTTGGTCGAACAATGCTAGACTGAATATCATTGATCTTCGGTTGAGAGTAATCCATCAAAGCCTTTGGGTTTGAACCTGGTTCTCCCATTGCAATAAGAACTTCTTCTTCTTTCTCAACTAAGATCTCTTCTTCAACTTTCTCCTCGACTACAACTTCTTCCCCAGCCTTATCCAGTGTTCTCTTACGAGACCGAGAACGCATATGCATACACACTCACTAGAGTACATATAACGCCCCCGAATCTGGGGTCAAGGGATTTGGTCGTCACTATGAAACCTCAATCCAAATTAACCTGTTTAATCAATAAACAAATGCTAGCGGAATATATTTAGCATAAATGACCCCAAACTAATCCAAGATCTTTTAAGGTTACAGTTCTAGAAACAAGATATCCAAATTCCACAAATAAATTTTTCACTTTCTTTTAAAACTCTTTTCAACAATTCTCAATCTCAAAACTTAACCCCTAGTATAACTTCGAAAAGAAGTATACTAGGCCCAATTATAAAATACACCACTATAATATAATATAATATAAACAATTTTATACAATAAAACTTACACTAGTCCGCAAACCCTGGACCAACCACCTTCCAAAAGCTTCTTCTTTGCTTCTTCGAATTACGCGGCTAAACAGCGCAAGTTAATCCTCACTGGAGGTTAAATTTAAAAACAGGAAAGTATGAGTGAAAGAAATGCTCAGCAAGATTAATTATAATATATATGTGGTCATTTTGATATAAAACCGGCATCTGCAATAACGCGGATAATATGAAATCGTAATTGCTAAATCAGAAAATTTTAATTAAGGAATCCTAGAAATTGGTTCCTCATTTGTAGTCAAAACCCTTTTTGATATTTTCGAGCGAAATGCTTCAGTAATACTTTAAATCTTGACGAGAATCAAACTCGTAAAACAGTGTTTACGGAAATATCGTAAACCATAATAACATGAAACAATGGTTATGGATTGAATCATAAAACTTTACTTAAAACCGAACTCTTGAAATTAATACTTATTTTGCTGTCATATCAAATTAGATATCAATACGAACTTTGATGCTCACAACATCCCATACTGAAGTCAACATCAATCATCTATACTAATACCACCTTTGATAATTACCAACAACCTAAATATCTACATCAAGCAAAAACCGAATCGAAACTGCATTTCACCTTTTATTCAAAATAGAAACAGTTGATAAAACATTCCTTATAAGATTATCAAAAGCAATATAATAATTTAGATTGGAACCAATTATGCACTATGTTGTTCCTGATGATCAGTCAGGAAACAACACTGGTATCCTACAGCCATACTGTGAATATAGGTCCACCCGTATCCCGCAGCCATACGGTATCTATAGGGCGCCAGAAAAGGCATATATTCGCCTTATAAGATATTACACTTCCGTATAATAGCTCACACTGGACCGGTGCCTCGGCCTCTTATGCATCCAGTAACCATCCAATCTTAAAACATTTTATTGAAAAAGGGGTCATAATACTCGACACCCGAAATAATTTTATTCCCCCATTCACTTGGTCAGGAATACTCGCAACCAAATCATTTTTCTCAAAATCCAAAACATTTATAAATCCAGTAATTTGATAAGTAAAATCACTTAGCTATTCTGAACATAGAATAGTAGAAGAGTACTTGCATAAACAGAATCATTTAATTCAGCGATATGTAAAATATTTATCTATTCCGAACTGAGAATAGGGAAAGCAATACTTGCATAATGAGATTCAAAATAAATATCACTTAAACAATAAGCGATGTAGGGATACTTGCCTTTGGATTTTTAATAGTTAGTTACACTCGTAGAAACGTAATTATCTCAGTATGGCATCTCGAGGCATCACCGTCTTTTACTTCGCTAAATCTCTGATCTGCTGCTCATACAGTGCTGCAACCCAATATTCCATACTATTCAACTCTAGTCTTCATCCATTTCATCTGGTCTTGATCGTCTTGAAAGACTCGTATATATAATTAAAAAATAATATTTTAACCGTCTAAACAATAATTACTCGACGAACTGCGCGTCAAAACCCTATCGTCTAACCATACGATAGCCCACATATAAAGGAAACAGTCAAACATAAAACTCTTGACCCACGCAAGCACGTAATTCACATAGCATGTAAACACATAACTCACGTATCACATACGTCAAAACATTCGACTACGTACGTTTAAAACTGAAATTGGGTCAAAAATATGATTTATTGATCAATAAACGACTCAGAATGATTGCAAAAACAATCGAGTCCCCGAAACAAAAGAATTTAGGTGTAAAAAGTATTTTTAATGAAAGCGGAATATTTTTCTGAGTCTATACGCGTTTGTTTCGTAATAAACGGAAGAACGGTTTATTTATTACGAATAAAATAAGAATAAATCAAAACAAATTATAAATAATTGAATCAAATTATGATTTTCGAAAATAATAAAAGATAATAATTTGAAATCGAATTAAATATTTTAGAAAAAATTTCGAAATAACGTCTTTGTAAAACCGACTTTTCCCGGGGTCATACCCCTCAAAATTAATCCCACACAACACAATCCAACTGTACTCTAATAAAATCAATAAATTTAAAACACACAATAATTTATATTTAACGTATAAACACGCCAAAAGCGACTTCTATAACAACTTCTAAAAATTATGAAATAAATATATAAATACTAACATGCTATAATATACACAAGTATGAAAGCGGAATTTCGAAATCGTTACCCAAAATAAAATTCTGATCACCCCGAAGAGAATATCTGATGTCCGGAAAATATCTCCAGAAAAATCTGAAATTAATAGCGATAGATATATACACGCTGAGATGCCATGTGGAGTAATCACCGCCTCCAAACTCTTTTTTTATGACCCGAAAATAAATTTAAACGGAAAATATGCTCCGCAAATTTTCTTCTCAAAACCTTGCAATATATATACCTATGCGTAGGTATCGAAGCGCTGATCGTTTATATATATAACAATTGAAATTTGGACGGACTGATTAGAAGATATGAATTTTTGAAAATTGAAAACATATAAAATAGGGGGAGAGACAGGGGATAGACAGAAGGGGGTGGCGGTGGAAAGGGGAAAGAAAATGAATAGGGGGTGGGGGTACACCAGGGTAGTTTATAGGAATTTTCTTTTAACTAAAAAATCAATACAACATAATTAAAATTAGCCCAAAATTAATAAATAGCGGGGAATAATATTTAATCAAATAAATATAAAATTTGTATCAAAATTTTCCAAATATTATGAATATTTCAAAAATACAACAATATAAAATATTTGGAAGTCCCACGATTTTATAAAAATAAAATTCTGATTTTTGTGGGGTTTGATATCCCGATAGGGGCCCGGTCCGATAATTTTTATGAAACCGAAATATTTCTACAATTCTCGGAATATTTAAAAACTAATAAAATAAAATTTTCATAATTTTTAAAACATTTATAAATCGCGCGTCATATCCGCATTTTACGATTTAACGAACAAACGTGCGAGTAAATATAACCCGAAAAATTTTCGAAATAATTTTAAAATTCTTGAAATATTCAAATACTAATAAATATAACTTTCATGATTTTTGAAACATTCTTGAATTTAATACTGAATTTACACTTATATATCAGATCCAAAATAGTTTATTTAGCCACTAAGTAACTATAAAAACGATACAATTTAATACCAGATTTGGATAATTATCAAAACCAAACTTCTTATAAAACACCCCTATGAGAAAATAATGTAAAAATAGCCCGTCTCTCGAAAATACGGGTTTTATTGATCTACCGAAATGATTATCGTATCTAAAATTTTGCGCCAGGACGCGCACGGGTAAAACGGTAATCCGGATCGAAAAAGTTAAAACACGGAAAATGTCCGGAATTATCAGATTAGGTTAGGAAGGAGTATTCAAAAGAGTTTCGGGTTGTAAAAACACAAAAATGGTTGAAGTTGGACGATTTCCGGCTTTATAAATAATTTTATAATTACTCAGAAACATTAACTAAGAGATTAAAGAGAGTTGAATACTCTATAACACAAACATGGGATTCTAACTTCATTAAATACTTCATTCAATAGCCTTTTAACCTTAGCATGTAATGGCGATGACACTAATCAGATAACACAAAACTGATAAACACCAACTTTCGTTGTACGAATACCATACTACCAGACATCCACAAAAGAGAAAGAAGCTGAATATACACCAATTATATTGAGACCCTATATGTCTATAGAATTTGACAACATAACGGTTTAACGCACAAGTTATCTATCGTGATTACATAGGGCAAGCACTTCTAGAAAACCTTCAATAGACATTGGCTAAAAACCAATGTTAAAGGTTTTCCCGACCGATGTCTATACAGGTGTAGAGAAAGGTACCCCCATTTAACATCGGTTGTAGCCCGATGTCTAAGACTAACTTTAACATCGGTTCCAGGATGAAACCCGATGTATATTGTCTTTTTTTAACCAAAAAACTGCAGAATAATCTTTTTTAATAGCTTAAATATGATGTAATTATCAGTTCAAACTAGTAATTAACAAAGTATAAATCAGCACAAACCGATGTCAAAGCTAGCTATAACATCGCTTTTGGAAAGAAACCGATGTTAATGCCTTCTTTTGACATCAGTTTTAGTTTTAGAACCGATGTGTTTGTTCGTTTTAACATTGGTTTCTTTATAGAAACCGTAGTCTCTCTTCACCTGACTCATCATGCTTTAGCCAATGTCAAAGGTAATGAAAGTTTTCCTTCATTTATATCAATTTTTCATATTTGGCCGATGTATTTGTTTAAAGTTAACATCGGTTGCTTTGCAGATTTTTTTAAGAACTGATGTCTAGGTAACCTTTTAACAACAGTTTTTTAGAATTGGTGTGTAAAAACTGATGTCTAGATTACTAAAAACTAGACAGGTTCTAATTGTTTCCTATGCACCCACAAATGGCAAAAATACCAAATGCCAACAATTATCCAACCAACAGCCAACAAGCAACCAGCAAACCAATAGAACTAATCCAATGAAACCAACAATAATAACAAACAAAAAAACAATAATAACAACAGAAGAACTAATCTAATTATGTTTCATTACCAACTTAAAGTATCATCAAATATCAACAACTTAAAGTACCACGACAACGGTATTATAAGTTTACAAATTTTTGACAATCAATAAGCAAAAGTTCATATCAGGAAAGTTAGAGAAAGAAAGGCGGCTCGCTACATGAACTTTTTGATGTAGCCAAGAGTCCCCATACGAATAACATCAAGATCCTTCATGTTGTAGGATTTCCAATTCTTGTTGGACCACTGTGCGAATTTAACAAAAAGAAAAAAACAATAGTAAACAAATTGTTCTAGTAAAAATGAACAGGTACTTAACAATTTTGCAAAATCAACCAAAATAATAGGTACTTATCAATTTAAAGAAATTCATTTCTTTGTCTTCAATTATATCTTTCATATACCGCATAACACAGTATCCACACTCCGTCCATCCCGGCTGTTTAGGGTAGCCCTATTCCGATACAACTAAATATACAATCAATCACCAAAGTAAAAAAATTAAAATACATAGAACCTATTAAAATTAAAGTTCATAATTACTTACAGCGAGATTTACAATTTTGGGATTTTTGATCACCCTTCCCTTTTGAGCATTGTAAGATCTAACGACTCTGTTGACAGAACATAAGAATATTGTAAAACCTAAAAACTAAACAGATGTAGAGATGGAATAATATCAAATACCTATGGTGAAAAAATTAATTACCCCATTAATGCATTTTCTAGTTCTGTAAAATGGGTCGGATGTGACAATGGATTCAGGAAATAAATTTCTGATTCCCAAATTACAACCAACATCTAGTGCATATTGTTGTCATTAGATCAAGGTAAATATGAGGATTAAAATTTTATATAAAAAAGTAAACAAATGTATTGAAATGATTTACATACTTCTGATTAAAAGGCATGAAGTGAAGAACACCATCATTCAGTCTACTAATGATATAAGTTTCAAACTCAGCATTAAACTTATATCGCGATGGATCAACAAATGCGTACATGTCCGCGATCTTCCTGTCATGAACCTTGGTACAGAGGAACCTGCCAAAAAAGTTTTATACATTTATAATTTATATAATTATCCTTAAAAATGTAAAATGAGACAAGATTGAAAATAAAAAACAAAAGAAACTTACGCCATATATGTTGATATAACAACTTGTCCTAACATTTCAAATTCCGAGACTGCAATTATATTTTCATGCAATAAGAATATGGTTCTTTCTACTCCAAACACTTCAAAATCACAAGGAATTTGAATAGAGGCTCCAGTTGCTTTCATAAAACAGCTTGTGTGTTTGTACAATATCTTGTACCGTTCAGGCACATTATCACTCAGCACCACCTTACCAAAAAGGTCCTGCGCAATTTGCAGCTCACCCTTCTTTGCAGGTTCCTTTCTTTTTCTCTTTCTCTATAAAAAAATGTAAACTTATGATTCAAGGTTCCTTTAATTTCAAGATGTATATATAAAGAGGCGTTAAGAACATATATACCTGAACAGGAGTAGGACCATTCGGGGCGTAGGTTATCAAATCACGAGGCCAGGCTAGAAGAGAGCCAACTGCCTGTTCAACCGTCTCTATCTCACCAGCTATCGATACCGGAACCTTGGCATCTCCCTGAATAATTCCGTCCACTGAGACACGAGCATGCTCCGGTTTGAGAGGCAATCCATAAATAGTTGAAGCCATATCTCCATCATCAAAAATGACACCAAAAGCTACCTTGTTGTCAATTCTATGCAGTGACAGCTCACATTTACGCGGCCCCTGAATTTATAAATATATCGATCCAGATACGAATCTCCTTGATCAGAAACAATAATTAAAAAAGAAACTTTGCAATGGACAAAAAATGTAAGAAATGTTTTTTACCTTTTCACATGATGGAGGTGGAGGGTCAATTGTATCAACAGCAATACAATCATTCGCACCTTCATGTTCCATCAAGTCTTCTTCAGCTACCGGCTCTACATTCAAAGCACCTGCCGTTACTTTTGCACCTCGACAGCTGGCTACCTCGGAAAGATTTGATGCCCCAATCAGTGCTTTTAATTCTGCAATCTCTGACATCAAAGTTTCGATTTTTTTGTCAAACTCCTGTGACTTTTTCTCATATTCTTCCATTCTTTTCTCAAATTCCTCGTCCCTCTTCTTATCACGAGCGATAAGTATTTAGCAACAGTGTCATCAACGCATACAGGACAAGACATATACCCCTGATTCACGCAACGTGATAAATTTCCGTATGTCGGGAAGTCATTTATCGTCCATAACAACATTGCTCTTAAAGTAAAAAAAGATTTTGTACCAGCATCGTATACATTTGACTCACCTTCTTCCCATAGCTTCTTCAAATCATCAATCAACGATTGTAGAAATACATCAAAGTTATTACCAGCCTCATATAGACCTGAGACTAGTACTGTTAACATCATAAACTTCTTCTTCATGCATAACCATGAAGGAAGATTATAAGTTACCAAAACTACTTGCCAACAACTGTACCTATTAGTTAGACCATTATTATGTGGGTTGATACCGAAGGTTCCTTGGCTCATTACCGAAGGTTGGCCACCTAGAATTAACATTCCGCCAAGACGGTAAATCCGCTGGATGACGCATTTGTCCATCTTGAATTCTTTTGTCGGAATGCCAAGTCAAAAGTTTAGCGGTTGAAGCAGATTTAAACATCCGTTTAAATCTGGGAATAATTGGAAAGTACCACATTACTTTCGCTGGAATATTAACCCTACCTTTCCCATCCTTCCCCAGCTTCCAACGAGATAGACGACACTTGGGACACTCAAAAGCATTCCCGGTTACACCCCTGTACTGGACACACTCGTTCGGACATGCGTGGAATTTAACATATTCGAGGCCTAAATTTGATAGTGTTTTCTTTGCTTCATACGCATTAACGGGAAAGACATGATCTTGAGGAAGTAAGGAACCCACAGAAGATAGTAGGTCAGTAAATGCATTGTCGCTAATACCAAATCTCGCCCTCCAGTTATCCAATTTTAACATTGAATCTAGTTTACTGCATTCACTACCCTCATATAAAGGTTGTTGAGCATCAGCTACAAATCGCTTGAATTTATACGAATCTTTATCATAATCATCAGCCCCTGAATTATTATATGCTGCTTCGCAAACATCAAAGGCTTCCGTCGTATCAGGATTAGGAAAAGGAGCCTGATTGGTGTTAGAAACAGCAGTTGACCTAGAAGTAGTATTAGATTCCCCGTGCCAAATTCATTTAACATGACCCCTAATAACTTTTACGGAGAACTTTTTGAAATTGCCGCAGCGTGAACACGGACAAGGTATGCTCCTACGATCTTTACTATTTTCTTCGGCGTAAATCAAAAAAATTTCAACCCCGGTTTCGTATTCTAATGTATCTCTGTCTTTCACGATCCATGTTTTATCCATATGTTGTTCCATCTATACAGGACCTACCTAATTGTCATTATCAAATAAATTAAATAACAATAACAAACTAAAATAGTTTACAATGCTAAGGACTATCCCTGTTTCAAGCACCTATGTAGAAATGTCAAAAGTTTAATATCATTTACAATGCTGAGGACAAGTTTTCAGTAATGGATTTCCACTTCAACAGTTTGTACAACAATAAACTAATGAAATGAATTTTGTTCAAGAAACATCAACACCAGAATATGCATAAATAAAATCATGACATAAATTCATTTCATTAGTTACATAAATTCATGTAAGGGACACATAAATTCCACCTATTTCATAGAGATTAAATTAATAAGCAAATTAAATAAGTATTTAACATATTACCAGAAAAGTAATTAACAAATTACTAACTAAACTTGCAGAGTATAAACAAACAAGAAAAGTATAAACAAATTAAACTTGCACAAATTACTTAAAATCTTACCAGAAAAGTATAAACAAACAAATTAACAAAGTAACTGCCACTCTCGAACAAATTAACAACATGCAAGTCTAAAAAATAAAATCTAACAAAAAAAATAACATGCAAGTATAAAAAACAAAAACGAACAAAAAGTATAAAGCAAGTACCTTAGAAAGCAATGATTAGAACCAAAATCGAACCAATCCTCCAACCAATCGAACCCAGGCTTGTACCCAAGTTAAAAATCGAAAGCTACAACCTTTAATCGAACCTTTAATCCCTAAAATTGAAAGATCTAACCTTCAATCCCTGAAATCCGTGCATAATTGAACAAAAAACAGGAGCACAAAAGTTAATTAGTTATGTTAAATCGAAAAAAGCAAGAAACAAGGTAAAGAAGACAAATGGGAGAAGAAATCGGGAAGAAAAGGGGGAGAAGAAATCGGGGAAGAAAAATGGGGGATATACCTGTTTTTGTCTGAATAATATGTGTTTTTGTCTGAATAATTGTTGTCTGAATGCTTGTGTGTTTTGTGTTTTAATTTGCAAGGGGGGAACTGAAATAAAAATAAAAACAAAAGCGGGAAGTAAAAGGGGGAGATATTTGACAAAAATTTAGCTAAGGTGGGGGGGAGTAGGAGCCGCGCTTAAAAATTTTAAATAAGGGATTAGACATTGGTTGTATGATGAACCGATGCATACATAATCATTTTACATCAGTTTTTAAATGGGCGATGTAGAAGACCCTTTTTAACATCGGTGGCAACCGAAACCGATGTCTAAAGGGCGGTGTCTAATGTCCTTTTTCTAGTAGTGAAGTAAGATGGTTAAAATTACCTATGAATCATGCATAACAAATACATAAACCTATGCTAGCATGGCAAGTTCTAAACCCTTAAATTCATTTTCGCTTCATTAAAGATTAACACGCTATCTTATAAGTTCGCGACGCTCATAAGACGAATAAGTACAACCAATACTAGAATATCATACAATCACCACACACTAAGGCATCAAAACAAATTAACTAAAAAATCCATAATTAAATCTGTTAAAACCCTACGATAACGATTAGCCCATAGTCGGACTCATCATCAACATGGGTTCTGATGAAAGTATGGTATAATAAACATAGTCTTTATACTAAATAAATAATAAACCAAGTAAGAAACAAGAGTATAGGTTCACGAATAAGAAAACTAGCATCCAAATTTACAACTTAAAATAAAGAATCACAAGTATAAACTAGATCCTCTTCGCCTTGGTTGACTTGTGCTCTACGGTCTTCTTACGCCTTCTCCTTATGCTCTGGTACATCTTCTTATGAAAAATGACCTTAAGTTATGTATTTATAGCAACCCATGGAAAGTAGAAGTCTTCTGGATCAAAATCAAAGTAGAAACAAAATTCTTTTATCTCGACCTGGCGCGGCCGCGCGCTTGACCAGCGCGGGCGCGCTGAGCTTCTGTTCATTGGACGTGGCAGCGCGCTACTACAGCGCGAGCGCGCTGACTCTCTGCAGAAATTTCTGACTTCTTCTTTTCTTGTTGATTTGAGTTGGTCTTTTCACGAGTTTTTATTTTGGACATCATCCTAACACCAAATTAGCATCAAAATAATGCTAATTCACCTTCATTACTGATAAATGCCTAAAATGCAAAAATACTGCGAAAACACGTTAAAAATACCAACAACTCGAGTACAAAACACCAATTCAATGCTTTACGGAGCGTTATAAAGTGACATAAATGACACTCAACACGTTCTACTGGGGTATGCCTGGTGTAGTTAATTGGGATTCTATCCCATTCTCTGATAAATATTCCCTAAATTCTCCAAGCAAGTATTTGCCATCATGATCTGATCGTAGTGACTTGATACTTTTATTAAGTCATTTTTCCGTTCTAGCTTTTTACTCTTTGAACTTCTCAAAGCACTCAGACTTACGGCGCAACAAATAAACGTACCCATATCTAGAATAATCATCAATGAATGTGACGAAATACTAATAACCACCTCTTGCTTAGATATTTATGGGTCCATATAAATTAGTGTGAACCAATTCTAACACTTCTTTGGACATTCCCCTTTGACTTGAAATGCATGTTAGTCATTTTACCTTCCAAGCAGGATTCACATACTGGAAATGGCTCCACTGCCAATGAGCTTAAAGGCCCGTCTGCTACCAGTCTTTGAATCCTCCTCAAGTTAATATGACCTAATCTCAAGTGCCAAAGATATGTTTGGTTCAAACTAGAAGGTTCCTTTCTTTTAGTAGAGGTAGAAGACATGTTGTTCAATTCCCTATTTTGTAGTTGGAGTGCAGGTTGATTAGGATTAATTATATACAAATTGTCTTGCAATGTACCAGAACATATAATTTTTTTATTTATCATAATAGAAATATTACGATCTAAACAAACATTTTAACCATCCATAGCAAGCTTAGAAACTGAAATTAAATTTCTTCTAAAAGAAGGTACATAAAAATAATTGTTCAAAACAAAAATACTATCAGAACCAAAAGATAAATGAATAACTCCTACTGCAACTACTGCTACTTTCATAGCATCTCCCATGAACACGTATATCTCATCATCTCTAAGCATTCTAGATAAATGGAATCCCTGCATAGAATTATAAACATGATCAGTGGCTTATCTATCTACCATAGCAAGTGCTCGTAGATATAGCCGCTACATATGTTTTTGTAACTAGAGAAAGAGACATACCAGTATTGTTTGTCTTCCTAGGAAGAGGAAAATCATGTTTCCACTGACCTGACTGCTTACACCTGAAGCACTTTCCCTTAGGCTTTTTCACACCACCTTGAACTTCCACTGCCTTCATAGTTTTCCGTGTCTGAGACTTTTTCTTCTTCTTCTTCTTCATACCTTTCGGCTTAGAGGAAGAACCTTTCTCAGCCACATTCACTTGAACACTTCGCCGAAATAATCCTTCAGCTGCCTGAAGTTCTGTCAAGAGTTCCGCGAGACTATAAAACCTCTTGTTCATTTTTTAATTCAAGCGAAACTGCTCAAAATTCTTGGACAAGCTCATAAGGATAATGTCAATATGGGTTTTCCCGTCAAGTTCAGCATTGAGGATCTCTATCTCATTTATATGCGACATTATCTTGAGAACATGATCCCTTCCGGGCGTTCCTTCAGCCATCTGAGTGTTCATTAAATCCTTCATGGCTACTTGCCTAGCATCCCTATTCTGATCTCCAAAAAGTTCCTTGAGATTAAAGAGCATATCTGCAGCAGTGGCCATAAACTAATGCTGATGCTGCAAAACACCCGACATTGCTGCCAGAATGTAATATCGCGACATCTCATCATCCTTAATCCACCGCATATAATACTCTTTCTTATCTTCAGGAGCATCAACAACAGGATGATCTGGCTTGAGTTCATAAGTGCAAAACTGGTACTCCTCAACAGTCAACACAATGTCCAAATTTTGTTTCCATTTAATATAGTTAGGTCCGGTAAGTTTGTTATCCTTAAGTATGGTGAACAGTGGATTAAAGCCCATTGTATCCTGAGAACTATTTATAAAAACATCACATAACACATAAAGGGTGCATTAAATATTAAGACCTATTGGTTCCTTTAACAATTATTAAAATTAATGCACTAACATTTAAACACCATAAGTTTCTGGTACGCCATGATGTGTGACATGTATACCACCTAAATTTGTTTATATTTTACTTTGGTCCTATTACTAAATACGCCACGTTGGGGTGGTCTATATTTTTTTTCATAGCTAAGTGTATACCATTATCAAATATTAAATTATACATAATTATACCAGATGCCATCAAATGATATCTTATAATTATCCGAAATCTATGAAACTTGGTATGCCACGATGGGTGACATGTATACCTTCCAATATTTGTCATTTATTTAAGAAGTTTGTTCTAGGAATTTCTTTAACATTCTAGACATAATAAATTATATGCCACAATGGGTGACATATATATAATTTATATTTGTCTTTATGTTAAATTACATACAAATAATAATGGAGACCATGGGATATTATTTCATATTAATTCCCTCTCCCACTTAGTATTTACTTTGAGGATTTTAATCTAGATGCATCGTCCTATGTTATTTCTTCGAATTCCACATGTATTATGTCAACAACAAAGAACACATAACATAACAGTATACTATCATGATTAAAGCGTTAATTAATATATTCCTATGTCCATGTCATTCTAGAATGCTAAGGGTTAGTATCACATGGCATAATAACACAGACAAGAAACACATAACAGCAATAATCAAGATCAGCAAAAATTATGTAAAACATAATAAAGCACATTCACTATTATGCCCCCATATAAGCTGATCAACGAATGTCTTTGGTCATCAACAGATGACTTGATCAATGGATAACTTGATCATCAACGGATGACTTGATCAACTGATGTCTTGATTTATGGATGTCTTGATCAACGGATATCTTAATCAACCGATATCATGAATTCATCCTTCGAAATTTCTCAAAAATTTCGAGAGCCCGGTTGAAAGCCTAAATATCCTCAGAACGACATGAAAACTGGGGAAATAGATTTATTGTAGCATGTCCGTCTTGTTCTGTCATTTCTGAAATGGTATTGCAAGCCCAAATCGGACATCGTATGCAAAATCTGCAGCCATAACAGCGAAGCTCCCCGAAAATAGAATGCAACAACGGAAAATATCTGTTTCTTGCAGCGTAATCGCTCAAACAATTACATACAACTTAATACAGCTGAACAAGCCTATCCTATTACATCAGAAAAACCAGAATAGGAAAATTTTTCATGATCAACCCTCATGATTTACAACAAAACCACGATAAACCACGTGGGATCTTAATCATAACAAAATAACCACGATTAAACCACGTGGGATCTAAACACATATTTAAAACATGGCCATAATAGTGAAATTCAACCTTCATCACAGAATCAATACAAGCATACCACTATATATATGCATATATAATTTTGACATGGACTTCATATCATAAAACACAGAACCTAGAACCAAGCTCTGATGCTAATTTTTGGAACATTATGATCTTGGCCCAGCATTTTATGATATAAATTAATAAGTGTGAACAGAACATTAACCTTAATCGCTACGGTGCAAGCGATTCAAATCCATGTCTTCTACTGTATTCCCTAATTCTCCTTGGACAAAGTGTGGGCTTCGATCTCCCAAGGTGTACCTCTCCTTGAAACCCTTATCTGTAAATTGATTAATACTTGGAAGATTTACTTCAAGACATGCAACCAGTGCTACATCCAGCATGACATCCCGTAAATTAAACTGTCATATCCCATTGTGAATCATTTAATATTGTCTACAAAGGTCACCAAAGGGTCAGCCATCTCCTCAAACTATGATAGTAGGGCTTTATCACCTGTCATGTGCCTGGAGCATCCACTATCAATGATTCACATGACTTTATTCTTATTGCCCTTCACACAATGAGGTTTATGTATATTAGCTACCCAAGCAGTGTTGAACACATTCTTCTTCTTGACACAGTTAGAAGGAGTAGAACTTGAATAATAAAAAAGACAGCTTTCTTAGTTTGATTAACATTTTCTTCTTTGATTACAGATCTAAAATTAACTTCTTTTAGATCTTTTCTTAACTTATGACAACTAGTCATAACTTTCATGTTGCATGGAATGCAATCAAACATGTAACAGAAAGAGTAGGGGTCATCAGTGAGCTTCATTTTAATTGTAGGCTCATTAAAAATCTTTTTACAAAGATGAGTTAAGTAATTTGTTGAGCTATATCTTTGATACTGCTTTCTGGGAGTAACATATGCATAGTTTTTGCTTTTGTTGACACATATCTTTTTTTTCTTTTTTTTCTTTCATGTGCTTTCATTTTTTATTTCGGTTACTGGTTTTTTGATGACTGGACTAGGCTCAAACTTTTTCTCACTATTAGTATTAACAATTGATTTGACATTTTTGTTTTTTTCATCTTCATCTGCAATTTATTGCTTGATGATGAGCTCCTCTTTACTGAAATTCACCTAACAGAATTGGAACAATGGTGCATTCATATTTTGAAGCACAACATGAACTTCTTTGTTCACGCTTTCCTTGCCTTTGCCAATTTGATATTTCTTTTGGGATGAACCAGCCTTATAGTCCAGTACAATTGCTATGTTAGCACAAGGTTTGTTATTATTATGGTATTGAGCAACAAGTTGACATGCATTTTTAAATGACTAAATCTTAAGTACATTTTCATCAATTTTATATCTCAATAAAGCTTCTACTTCCTCTGCACATTTCAGCTAATTTTTAAGATATTCATTTTCTTGCCTGACTGACTCTAGGCTTACAAGTTGTAGTTCTTGTTCTTGTTTCTCAATCTCAAGTTTTACATTCTCTTTGGATAGCCTCCTCATTTCCTCAGTAGCAGCCACCATGCTTGTGTGAATATGAAATATTTCTACACTGATGTTTTCAATAGTTTTCTTATATTGTGAAGTATTCAAATCAATGGTGTCAAGGATAGGTACCTCAGAATTTGTTGTAGATGACTCTCATTTCTCCAAGACCATGAAAGTATAATTTCCATATTCTTCACCATCATCTTCATCATATGTGTCGTCCCAACTCTTTCCTTCAGCAATATAAGCTTTTCCTTGTTGTTTCTTCAAAAGTGCTTCATATACTTAGCTTCAAGCTCCAAATATGCCTTATCTTTCTTCAGCTTCTTTGGCTTTCTGCATTATGTGACAAAGTGACCAAGTTCATCACAGTTATAGCATCAAATCTTAGATCTGTCCATATATCCTGATTTATAGCCACCTTTTCCAGTTGCATTTGTTTGAGTTTTTTCTTTCCAGTTGTTGTTGTAGGATGTTGACCTTTATTCTTGAAGTACCTAGGCTTCTTGACTCTTATATTTGAAAACTTTCTTGTCAGGTAGGCCATAGACTGGTCCATTTCATCCTACTCATCAAAAGTGTAATCTCATCCTCTTCTAACTCCAGAATGACTTGCTTTTGAGGTTCATTGTGTTAGGGATTCAAGCATAAAAACGCAACGGAAAAATAAAAAATTTTGAATCCCTACCGCAGGATCTATGTATAATGAACGGATAATTACGGAGAATAGATGTTTACCTTTAAGGAGCTTTACGATTATGGTTGTCAAAAGGAGATCCTAGCTTTAATCGAACACCACGTATCCCGCCTTGACGATCTACGCCGTAGAGGTATCCACATGAAAGCTGATACGGAAGAGGCGTGTACTAGCACCAAGAACGGACCTGTTTTCCCCTCTCTCTCTCACCTTTAGCTTCTAGGGTTTTATGTTTTTTTTATCTAATAAAAAAGTAACCCTAATTTTAGCCTTAAGGATGTTTATATAGAGAGCCCAAAAACAGTCCTAACCCTAATCCAAGTTAGAGTTTATTAAACTCTGAAATTCTATTTATTTAATAATTAAGTTTAACTCAATTACTAAATAACAACTGAATTTCGGATTTAATAATATACAAATTCGAAATTCATTTATCCCATTAATTAAGTCCAACTTAATTAATAATAAATAATTCAAATTTCCTTTTTTAATTTAAATCCGAATTTGAATTAAATATTCCTCCATGTTTTTTTGTGCGACCCTATAGGTTATTATTACTTTGGAAATAATTTAAATATCTCATATTTAAATTATAAATAATGAGTGAGATCTAGTAATACATCATTGCTACCCAAGTAATAATAATTAAATCGGTGATTGATTAAACCTTTCGTGAATAATGTACAATGTAATATAATCCCTTTAGTCTTATATTATAGATCAAACTCGAGGCATACATTGTGTCATCCTCTGTTAACGTTTAATCCTTATTTCCTTGATCAATGAATAAACTATTAAATAAATCAGTATTTGAGCACGACCATGC
This sequence comes from Apium graveolens, assembly GCF_009905375.1. NCBI lineage: Eukaryota > Viridiplantae > Streptophyta > Magnoliopsida > Apiales > Apiaceae > Apium > Apium graveolens. The sequence goes on from NC_133649.1 coordinate 46,306,033, forward strand.
ATTTTATAGTCTTACTCAATCAAGAGACTAATAATATCACTCCTTTAATAAAGGAGGGCTAAATTCCATCTAGATCATTCATATTTCTCATACGATTCATAATATACCCAATGTCTACTTTTATTATTACCCGGTCAAGGATAACTTTCAATAGTATCAAAGTATATTAATTCTCGTATAGAAATATAATGATTTCAGGTCAAATGACCAATACATCATTATCACTGTGAGATTAACTTATGACACTTTAAACATGTAATATCTCACAATGGATCAATCCAGCACCATGTATTTAATACATGTGCCTGTGTTTTGACTTTAGTATCACCATACCTATGATCAATGAGATATGATCATCAGTCAACAAACACACTAGTCTCAATGTATTTATTATCGTCCCTTAACAATAATACTTGACTAGGGACCTTTAGGAATATCAATACTATTCTCATCATCTCATTTCTAAGTCACGTACTTAAAGATATAGATTTACATATCATATTCTAAGGACATTTATTAATCTAACATTTTGTCACAGAAAATAAAGATATAATAAATTACTAAAGAATAATCCATAGAATCATAATTAATAATCCAAATGTTTCATAATATAAACATAATAGTGTTGTCTTTAGGGCACAAACACTAACATATTGTTCTTCTGCTCAATAGGTTGCAAAACTTGATTCTGGGATTTAGTTTCATCTTCAGTTATTTTCTTGTCATTAGTTATCAAGGCACTTGACACATCTGCAACATGTCTTTGGCTCAGCTTTAGTGACTTTCTCCGCATCATCTCCAGCTCATAGATTTTAAGAATGCCATATAAAACCTCCAAAATTATTCTCCCTAGATCTCTTTCTTCTTTTATTGCAGAAATCTTTTATTCTAGATGGTCAAGAAGAGTGAGCAAGAATTTTAGATTGACCGCCTCAGCTTTATAATACTTGTCATGCAGCTGCAAGTCATTTAACAATTTGTTGAACCTTTTAAAAACCTCAGTAATGCCTTCTTTAGGTTTAGCCATGAAACCCTCATATTGTAAGACCATAATCCTTATTTGGGTTGACCTTACTTCCTCAGTACCTTCACACAGAATCTCTAATTTTTCCCGTGACATATTTTATAGAACAACATGCACATCTTACAAAGGTTACACTAAAATGGACTAACACATATTCCAAAGTCTATTTGTCCGTTTCCATTTTAAGTGCAACATATCTGCATGTAATCTTTCAGGTCTGTGACCCTCCTTTGTCCAGTTCATCTTGGCCATTGATCTTGCACTCTTCAAGCTGCATTTGTAGACTTTCCAGTTCAATGATAGAATGATTTGTTGACTGAGAATCTTGGATCTTCAAGTTGTATGTATTTTGAGTTTTGAGGTTGTTGCCGAGATCTGTTTTACTGTATAGAGAAATCACATATTGACATGTAGAATGACTTATCAAAAATCTTCTCTTCTCTACAAGTATTATGACTTGTCGATATCTCCAGTTCTGCACAAGTAAATTGACTTGTCGATATCTTTAGTTCTCTACATACAGTTTGGCTTTTCGATGTCTTCAGTTTATATAGACTTTTAACTTGTCGATATCTCCATTTCTCTACATATAATTTTGACTTATCGATATCTTCGGTTCTTTATAAACAAATTTAATTGTCGATATCTCTTTGGACTTCTCTACAAGCAGAGTGATGTAACGCCCCCAAATCCGGGGTCAGAGGATTTGATCGTCACTATAAAACCTCAATCCAAATCAACCTGTTTAATCAATAATTAAATGCCAGTGGAAGATATTTATCATAAATGACCCCAAATTAATCCAAGATCTTTTAAGGTTACAGTTCTAGAAATAAGAAATCCATATTCCACAAATAAATTTTTCACTTTTTTTTAAAACTCTTTGCAACAATTCTAAATCTCAAAACTTAACCCGCCAGTATAACTTCAAAAATAAGTATACTAGGCCCAACTATAAAATACACAATTATAATATAATATAATATAAACAACTTTATACAATAAAACTTACACTAGTTCGTAAACCCTGGACCAACCACCTTCCAAAAGCTTCGTCTTTGCTTCCTCGAATTACGCAGCTAAACAGCGCAAGCTAATCCTAACTGGAGGTCAAATTTGAAAACAGGAAAGTATGAGCGAAACAAATGCTCAGCAAGATCATTATGACATATATAGGGTATTTTGATATAAAACCGGCATCTGCATTAGAGCAGAATATTTAAAATCATAATTGCTGAATTATAAAATTTTAGTTGAGGAATCCCAGAATTGATTCCTTAATTGTATTCAAAAATCCTTTTGATATTTTTGAGCGAAATATTTCACCAATACTTTGAATCTTGACGAGAACAACACTCATAAGATAGTGTTTACGGAAATATCATAAACAACAATAACAAGAAGCAATGATTATGGAATGAATCATAAACTTTACTCAAAACTGAACTCTTAATATTAATACTTATTTTGTTGTCATATCAAGTTAGATTTCAATACGAACTTTGATGCACACAACATTTCATACTGAAGTCAACATCAATCATCTATACCAATACCACCTTTGATATTTAACAACAACGTAAGTATCGACATAAACCAGCATCTGAATTAAAACCATATTTTTCCTTTATTCCAAAACAGAAATAGTTGATAAATCATTTATTCTATGATTATCAAAATAATAAAGAAATTTAGATATCAATTTAGATTGGAACCAATTATATTTCATGATGTTTCCGATGATCACTCGTGAAACAACACCGGTATCCCGCAGCCATACCGTAAGTAAAGGTATTACCCGTATCCTGTAGCCATACGGTACCTATAGGGCACCAGAAAAGGCATAACAAGCCTTGACAGATATTACAGCTGGACCGATATCTCGATCACCTACGCTATAACCAGTAACCAGTAACCATTCCAATCTTAAAAACCTTTTTATTGAAAAAGGAGCCGAATCATTCGACATCCTAAATAATTTTATTCCCCAATTCACTTGGGCAGGAATACTCGCAACAAAATCATCTTTCTCAAAATCCAAAACATTTATAAATCCAGTTATTTGATAAGTAAAATATTTAACTATTCTGGACATAGAATAACAGAGGGTACTTGCATAAACAGGTTCATTCAATTCAGCGATATGTAAAACATTTATCTATTCTGAACTGAGAATAGGGAAAGCAATACTTGCATGATAGGATTCAAAATAAATATCACTTAACAATAAGTGATGATAGGGATACTTGCCTTTGGGTTTTAGCAGTTAGTCACACTCGCAATGACGCATCTATTCTGACATTCCGTCTCAAAATATCACCGTCTTTATTATACTAATTCTTTGGTCTGCTGCTCATACAGTGCTGCAACCCAATATTCCACACTGTTCAACTCTAGTCTTCATCCATTCCCTCTGGTTCTGATCGTCTTGAAAGACTCGCATCTATAATTAAAAGATACAAATTTAATCGTCTAAACGATAACCACTCGACGAACTACGCGTCAATACCTTATCGTCTACCGATACGATAGCCCACACATAACTCTAATTATCAAACACAAAAATCTTGACCCACGTACACACCTAATTCACATAGCACGTAAACACATAACTCACGTATCACATAATTCATATAACACATGCCCCGGTTCGTCAACATATTTGACTCGATACGTTTAAAACTAAAATCGGGTCAATAACAGTATTTATCGATCAATAAGTTGACTCAAAATGATTCATAAAATAAGCAACCTTTCGAAACCAAAGGATTTGGGTCTCAAAAGTATTTTTAATGAAAGCGAAATATTTTTCAGAGTCTAGAGGCGTTCGTTTCGCATTAAACGGACGAACAATTTATTTATTACGAATAAATAAGAATAAATCAATTAATAATAATATTAATTGATTTTTAGATACTAAAATATAATTTTTAGAAGCTTAAAAATAATTTTTTTAGGAATTATTTGAATTAATCATAAAAAAATTAGATTTTATTTAACTATTTATAAATAAAATGAATTGATTAAAGGATTTAATCAATTAATTAAACTCATAAATAATTATCTAAAATAAATTAAAAATAATTAAATCAAATTGGATTTTTGAAAATAATAAAAGAAAATAAATTTTGGAATTTAAACTAACTCAGTTAATTATTAAATAATTAATCAAATTAATTTTTGTATTTAAAATGATTTTTGGAAATTTAAAAACTGAATTTTGAATTTATTTTTAAAAAGAAATCTGCAAAAACAGATTTGCAATTGGGAAGTAGGGTTTTTATAGATTAAAACCGGGTTATGGGATGGGTTGGAACCGGGTCAGACAAACAGAATTCGGGTTGCCAAGAACTGTTCACCGGAAAATGAAGAAGGTAACCGGAAACTTATCCAGCCGCCGCCTGTTTGTTTCTGGCGAGTCCTCTGCGGTTAAAAACGAGGTTGTTTCTCCTAGTTTTTCAGCTTGCACGGTCTAGAATCCTTCCAGAAATTCAAAACACATCTCAACAACAACCATTACTTAACAGAACTTCAACTCCGATCAAACACCATTAAAACCGGCGGGTTTTCTCGAAATTTTCCGGTGAAAACTCGACTCTGCGAAATCCTTAACCAAATTTGAAGTATAATACACGAAATTAAATCTTATTCCTACCACAATCTTTTCACAATATCATAATCATCAAACGAATCAAAATCAGTCCATAAAATCAAATTAAAATAAGCAAAAATGAAGCAAAACTAAAAACCTTATTCGACTAAATCTGAACTCAAAGAAATCAACTAAACATACAAATCGACTCTATAAATCATTTTAAAGCTATTTGTAGTCTCAAAAACAATGAACAATCAATGAAATCAAAAATTGATTTCAACATCAAGAACATGAACACAAAAATCGATTTTGTGAAATACTTCACCTCAATTTGTAATGTTGATATCAACAGAAAGGGCTTGAAACAAGAATTAATTTGGTATATAGAACGTTTGATTTGGTTTCCTGGATAGCCCAAAATCATCAATCAAAGTTTGGTTCAAGAATTTTACCCCCAAAGTTGTTCTTGGATTTTAGTTTTATTTTCTGAATTTTTGATAAAAAAATGAAAAAAAATTCTTGCAGCTATTTATATTTTTGGAAAATAAATACCCCTAAATCAATTAAGGGTGTTTTTATTCCCATAATTAAAATAATTAGGCCCCAAACTAATAATTACGGGGAATAATTTTAAAAGTAATAAAACATAAAATTTATATCAAAATTCCCCAAAAATTGCGAATAATTTAAAAATATAAAAATAACGTGTATTTGAAATACAAATGATTTTATAAAAATAAAAACATGAATATTTCGGGCTTTGACATTCCAGTGGGGTCCCGGTGCGTAGATTTTTGAAAAACAGAAACGCTTCCTAAATAAATAGAAAATTCCGAAAATACATAAAATACATTCAACACACATAAAACGAGATAAAACGAGTGAATCGATAAAGATGCAAATAAACACACGTCCAAATTACCGATCGATTCATATAACTGCATCTTAAACACGTAACAAGTATCCTACTAGATCATATCGGATCCAAAATAGATTACTTAGCCGCTAAGTAACTATAAAAACGATATAATTTAATACCATATATGGATAATTATCAAAACCGAACTTCTTATAAAACACCCTATGAGAAAATAATGTAAAAGTATCCCGTCTCTCGAGAATACGGGTTTTATTGATATACCGAAATGATTATTGTATCGAAAATTTTGCGCAGGGACGCACACGGGTCAAACCGTAATCCGGATCGAAAAAGTTAAAACACGAAAAATATCCGGAATTATCAGATTAGGTTAGGAAGGAGTTTTTGGAAGAGTTTCGGGTTGTAAAAACGTAAAAACAGTTGAAGTTGGACGATTCCCGACTCAATAAAATAGTTTTATAATTATTCAGAAAATAGTTAATAAATTCATAAATCATTAAAAATCATATAACAGTCCAAAAATTACCAGAAAAATATCATAATTATCTATATTTTATTCTGGAAATATAAAAATTTAAATACTCAAATAATATCACATATAAACACCCAAACATCAATTCCAATTATCAAATAATTCACTATTATTCACATAAAATCACATAAACAATTCCAAATACTAATAATAATAATAATAATATTTGAAAATATAGGATATTACAATCTACCCCCCTTATAAGGATTCCGTCCTCGGAATCACCAGAAGAAAGCACTAAGGGTCTTCTAACCAATTTTCCATTTCCAAATAACCTCAATTTTCCATAATCTCAAATAAATCTTGTATTTCTTGTATAATAAAACTTTTACAGGAGCTTCACTGTGCACCACTGTTCCATTCACATCCTTTGACCAATTCTTCAATAGAATCACTTTCACTGATTGCGAGAAAGAAGAATAGAGAGAAAGATAGAGAGAAAGAAAAGAAAGAGAGAGATAGAGAAAGAAGTAAAGAAACAGATCGACTTCGTTATATGCCACTGATATTCTAATCGCATTGCAATCCACTATCGTCCTTGGTAATTCCATCACATCGCCTTACTTTGACTTGACCAGGATACTCAACTTAACTTGATTGACATACCTTCGAATATTTGGAATGATAAAATCATGGAATTTCAAAAAGAAAAGAATTTGATACCATAACGGGACCAAGATCTGAATTTGAGAAAAAGTATTGTTGAAATAAAAGAATAACTGAGAGATCAATATGATCAAACAAACTCAACTTAACTTGATTGGCATACCTTCGAATATTTGGAATGATAAAATCATGGAATTTCAAAAAGAAAAGAATTTGATACCATAACGGGACCAAGATCTGAATTTGAGAAAAAGTATTGTCGAAATAAAAGAATAACTGAGAGATCAATATGATCAAACGAACTTGGTGTTGCGTGTCCAAATTAAGACACTACTAAAGGTTGTTAACCTTCATGTATTCACAACACACACAAGTGATAATGTCCCATCCAACTCCTATCACACAGACATGTATACCTGGCGTCCCCTATAGTTAGGGTTGTTCATCTCAGTCAGAATAAAAGAATATCAAAGGAATTCAAAATCAAATGAATAAAACTGGAAAGATTTCAAAGCTGATATTTCTGAAGGAAGTGAAGTCCAGAAAATAAAAATTTTGGCACAAAATAAATAAATTTGTGTTAGGGATTATGTCTTCTAACTGACATTTCTTTTTGAGAGAAGCCAAAAGAATTTATAGAAAAAGAGAAGGTATTGCCAAAGTCTTAATATTAATCTCCAATTTCAACTCTCCAGTTGACTCACCATCTGATTCTAGATGCTTCTTCATGTTCCAAGGATATCGATAATCTTCATCATCATTGAATCGTAGTAGCCTCGAAAGATTCCACCATAGAAGTTTGCAGCTTCCCGAAGTCCCATCCAGCTCAGCACATTTATCTCAAATGAATGCGCCTATCTTAACTTACTCATTGGTACTATATCCGATAGTCCAACAGGAACTCGATATGAGCTCAATCTTCCTGACACAGTTATATATACTCCTACACACTCTCGTTTCTAGTTTACTATAACCTCAGCTCTGATACCAACCTGTAACGCCCCCAAATCCGGGGTCAGAGGATTTGGTCGTCACTATGAAACCTCAATCCAAATCAACCTGTTTAATCAATAATTAAATGCCAGCGGAAGATATTTATCATAAATGACCCCAAACTAATCCAAGATCATTTAAGGTTACAGTTCTAGAAACAAAAAATCCAAATTCCACAAATAAATTTTTCACTTTCTTTTAAAACTCTTTGCAACAATTCTCAATCTGAAAACTTAACCCGCTAGTATAACTTCGAAAACAAGTATACTAGGCCCAACTATAAAATACACAATTATAAGATAATATAATATAAACAACTTTATACAAAAAAATTACACTAGTTTGCAAACCCTGGACCAACCACCTTCCAAAAGCTTCTTCTTTGCTTCCTCGAATTACGCAGCTAAACAGCGCAAGCTAATCCTCACTGGAGGTTAAATTTGAAAACAGGTAAGTATGAGCGAAAGAAATGCTCAGCAAGATTGTTAGGTCTCACACACTGTAGAAGGGGGTTGAATACAGTGTTTATCATAATCAAATCGATTATAAGAACATAAAAAACATATTTTATTTAACACAATAAACTCTGTTACAATATGGAACTGTCCTCTCTCAGTGATGAACAAATTATCACGAGAGCTGCTAGGGTTACAATAAATAATAACTTCGATTATGATAACACATATAGTGTAAACCCTATGTTTATGTTTATATACTACACAGTTACAAGATAATCTCTAATTGATATTGAATATGATTCTGTATCCTAAAATATATCGATTAGATATCTTCTTTTCCAAGTCTTCTATTTTCCATAGAAATCTTCTCCATGCATATCTCTTCTTTATTTAGTGTTGCTCTTCTTTCCTTTCAATCAGCCTTTCCTTAACTGTTCGTCCTCCCGCACTTAAGTTCTGATATCCATCTTCTGATAATTATCTCCTGATAATTTAAGTACTGATATCCTTAAGTTCTGACTTCCAGTAAGTGCTGATTTCAGTAAGTACCGATATTTCCTGTTTGTTAAGATCTAAAAACTAAACATGAAACACATTAGACATGACATTTCAAATATATCTAACTATCTCCCCCAACTTGTAAATTAGCATAATATACAAGTTCAATATATATATTTGATGATGTCAAAAACATTAAGTACAAATGCACATGATAATTTGACTAAGAAACTACAACTTACAGTACTTGTAGCTTTTACCATCCTTAAAGTCTAATATCAGCTTTAGCCTGTATGTTCTTCAGAATTTAGTAGTTGCAGTCCCTGACTTGGCTTCATTATGTGATCTCTTTAATATCAGGAGTTGTCCTGAGATAATTCTTCAAAAGACATCTCTCAGCATATGCAAGTTCATTCAACATCCTCTTTTTGGCTTCTTTTAGCTCAGCTGTATCTTCACTTATCTGAAAGATAGCAGCTCTGAGATTATTTATCTTCGTCTTTCTTATATCCTCATTAAGTCTGATATAATAGGCTTTGTCTGATTCTATGTTGAATTCAACAGCCCTATAACCCAGAAAGGTAGTAACAATCTTTGCAGTGTTAGGCTTCATTTCAACAATTTTTCCATCATGAGCTCTGTACTTAGGATAGTATGAGCTGTCAGACTTTATCCTGTAAAGTTTCTTCTGTCTCTCAATATTAGACCTTAAGAATTTGGCAGCATCATCTATAGACTTGTTCTTTACTTGAAGCAAATATAGCACATGTTCCAATTCTTCATAGTACTTCAAGTTAATAGCATCCTGCCTAATCTGGAATACCCTCCCATCTGTCATGAAATATAACATAACATGTACTTTCAGTGTAGAGTGGTAAACCATCTGTACAGACTCTAATTGATCCAATCTTTCAGGAGTTGTGCCTATTCCTGGTTCAGACAGAGATGTAAGATCTAGAGTTGTGTTTCTTACTCTTCTTTCATCAACATTTCCTAAACCAGTTTTATCTCTTGCCTCCTTGCCTAGAAGCAATCTACTCTGAAAACCTCTTGATGTACTCTTCAGAGTTTGAGCAGATTGTTTAGCTTGGGTGAATCCCGGTAGAGTAGTTGAAGGTTTAACATGAGCAATGTCAGAGGTTATTCCCTTATCTCCTGATGTCAAGCTAACTTGAGCTGTGTCAGAGGTTGCTTGCTTCCTTGTAGCATCTGAATTTTCTAACTCCTGACTTTGAACAACTTAAGCTCTGTCAGAGGTTGTTTGAAAATCTTTCTTGTTCCTCAAAATCAGATCAGTATCTTCATCAGCATCTATTTGTTCATCCATAGTTGGCATGTAAACCCTTACAGGTTCATCAACTTTACCTTTGCCCTTAAACTTTGGATCATACTCCACTTGTGATTTGGCTTTAGATGCCTCAGCACTTGTTCTTTCTTTAATCAAAATGCCTTTAGCCTGTGGAGGTTTCTTTGCTGTTGCAAAAGCTTTAGACTTACATTGTGACTTATCAATTGCAGCTTTCAGTCTAGCTTCTTCTTCTTCTAGCATTTCAAGATCCATCCTTGGATTTTCTTTAAGAAACAGCTTCTTTAAGATCTCTTCATCAAGATCTTCAGGATTGACTAGAACTTGTTTTCCTGAGCTTGATTTCTTTCCAGCATCAGAACTTAGCCTTTGACTTGTAGTTTTGTCTTTCTGTAATGAAGAGCCTTTGCTTTTTCTTTGACCTCCACCCGTTTCAGAGTTTCCCTGATCTTCATTTTCATCATCTTTTTCTTTCTGTGATTTAGTAGACTTGCATTTGGACTTAATTACTTTCTCCCCCTTTTTGGCATCATCAGGAAGAAGCAGGGAGACAAGCAATTCCACAGAATTTTGAAGTTCATTAAGCTGAACTTGTAGAGCAGCTTGATTTTGTAAAAGATCAGAAATTTGATCAGAAATTTAGGCTTGAAAAACCTCTGCTTTTCTAATTTGATCTTCTCCGCTTCCTCTTGCAATTTATTTCGAATTTTGTCTAGCTGGTCGTGAGTTGCTGAGTGTTGACCTTGAAGGTGCCTTGTACTTAGTGCTGTTACTCTAAGATGTGTCTTGAAATCATCATTGGCAAACATCTCACCAGCCTTTGTCAGGTGTTCAGAAAGAACAGCTGCATTAGGGACAAATTCAACATTATTCCAGTCTTTGTTCCACTCTTGCCCTCTTTGAGTCTTACTCCAAGGAACTGGAGGAGCCCTTTCTACAAACTTCTCGATAGAAGCAACCTTAGCAACTGGTGGTAGAGGAGCATGTCCAGAAGGACCAGCTGCATCAGTATCTACATTAACATCAGCTTCATCAGAGTTTACAGCAGGCAGTGCAACAGAAGTGGCAGAATCTTCACTATCATCATATGCTGATAAAATGACTGTATGAGAAGAAATTGGAGATTCATCTCCATGATCATCAGAATTGAGCACTGGAGTGGCTGGAGGAGTGTGCTGAGAAGGTTGTGTAGTTGGTGGAGCTTCCAGATACAAAACCTGAGGCACTTCCAAGTTATGGATATCAATTTCATCACTTGGCCCCTGGTTATCAGCATGTACTGGAGATATTGGAGGTGTGGGAATATGAGTTGTTTCTGGCTCATGAAGTGAAGAGTGTTGAGTTGCATAAAGGTCTGGATCGGTACTTGGAGAATTGTGAGCTTCAACAGGGTCTTGTGAGATCAGAGATTCCTGACCCCCTTCCTTAGCTGCTGCTTCCATTCCTTTACCAGAATCTGCAGGCTTTTTTGCTAATGTTTTAAATCTTTGTGCTTTTGAAGAGACTGTAGGAGCTGCATCATCAGATTAATTGTTCTAGGCCTTTTTAGGGACCTAGAACTCCCAGTTTCTATATCATTCTGAGAAGAGACTTTCTCAGCTGCAAGAACAACAGGTTCTGTAGGTTGAACCTGTGCCTCATCATCTGATTCATCTCGCAAGATGATCCTCCTTCTTTTCTGCTGTGAAACTTTCTTAGATCTTGATGTTGTTGCTCTAGCAGAAGAAGGCTGTACTGTAGTATGTGTTGATGGATAATGATCATATTCTGATGTTTGTGTTTGAGGAGAGATAGGAGTAGGTTCTGATGGTCGTGGTTGAGGTTGTGGTTGTGGTACATCAAGATAAATAACAGAGTACTTGGCAGCATCAGCATTTACCAGGGCTTATTTGACAACTAAGGGAATTCTAAGAGGTCTCAAAATTACCGTTTTGTTATCAGCATTTAGTAAATCAGTAAAAGCCCTTTTAGCTATCTTAAAGGATTCTAACAGATCACTGGCTAAGACAGGTTCATCTTCTGTACAGTGACCATAAATTAATTGACAGAATCTAGCAAAATAGACAATATTCCTATCCTCTTTCATTCTGTCACCAATAAAGCATAACACAGTTCTAGAAAAATCAAAATGAGACTAATGGAGAAGAACATACCCAATTTGTTGAGACAAGATTGGAATGGCATCAAAATTTGTACATTTGTTACCAAATGCCTTTGTGATGCAGTCAAAGAAAGTGCTCCATTCTCGGCGCATGTGTGCACGTTTGAGTTGACCCATTTTTGCTAAACTTTCTTCATAGCCCAAATCAACCATCATTTCCTGAAGTAGTGGTTCCTCAACAGCAGCACTAAATTGAACATTTTCTGGTAAATGGAGAGCCCTATGAACCACTATTGGAGTAACAACATAATCCTCCTCATTTGCTGTAAAGACAATACTAGGAGATCCACGCTTACCACCAACATCATAAACCCCTATTCTTCAGAATGTCAGCACTTGTGATCCAGAAAAACTTGATGGTTGAGTCAAAGCGTATCCGATTTCACTATTAGCTAAGAAGTCCTGAACAAAGTAAAGTTCGGACGGAGCTTCTTGCGTGGTAAGAATGGAATCATAGTTATTAGGAACAAACTTTGCTCCATTGAAGATAATATCTTTAGGTGCCATTGAGAAATCAGTGAAAAATTTGAGTGTCTGAAAGGTGTTCGAGAAAATGCCTGTGTGATAAATCGTCAGAAAATAATGATAGTAAAAGAGTAAAAAGAGAGAGATAGTGTATAAAAGTGAATAAAAGATTTTACAATCTTTTCTCTCCTTTACTTATACATGGTAAAAGATAACCGTTGAGACGAATATGAACCGTCTTTGGACACCTGTCAGGCATGCAGTAGTAAAAAATAATTAATGGGCACCGGTATTCAATAATCATTACTTATCACATGCAGTTTTTCAAGGAGAAAAACCGTCCCACTAACCAAGTAATCCCATTAATCAAGTAAACCCATTTAAACAATTATTCTGATAAAATAATCCCATTTAAGAATAACCAAAAATAAGCCAAGCAAATAAACACTACCACGTGAGCATCACCACTTGATTATTATGAGAATGTAAAGGGTAATCAGAATATGAAACGACTCAAAGACAAAATATTGCAATAAAGTAAAATTTCATTAATATATCAAACGAATACATTTCATGAAATTTAAATTACATGCAGAAAATTACAAGATTGCCCTAGTCTAGAATCCCTAACATCAACAGTCTGAGTCCTAGTCTTAAAAGACTGACAAAGTTGACAGTGAAGAGAAATAGGAGGATAGCAATTAATTCTTCTTCCTATCTTCAATAAAAATAATAGCAAGATGAATGATTCTCTCCTGTTGACGAAGAGAATGGAGATGAAGATCTCTTTGAACAGTCAACAAATCATTTTTAATGATTTCTGGAAATTGAATCCAGAGATTAGAAGGAATGTTGTTGATAGGATAACGAGTTGGAACTCCATTGTTCCAAATAGTCACCTTGTCTGAGCCATTGCAGTAAAACCAACCAAACTGAGTCATCATTTAAAAAAAATTGGTTTTTTTTACTGAAGGATTATCGGGTTTTTATATAGACAAGGGAAGACCAAGGGATGCAGGGAATGTGAAACGAAAAGAAGTAAAGCCTCGTCTCCCTAGACCGATGAGTAATTATGACAACCATTAGAAGCTTAAAACAGGAGTTAATGAGCACACGAAACAAGTAAAAATTATTTTGGATATACTATTACCACTAACCAAAATTATTTTGACTGTTTATATCTCACCCAAACATATTAAGATTTTAAATATGACTGTTTTAGATTTAACCACAAATAAGTCAAGTAAAGAATCAAGATTTAGTATCAGAACTTAGACTTATATCAGAACTTAACAGTCATCAGAACATGGCTCCTTAACTCGAAAAGTGAATGGTTTATTCCTGTAATTCTTCCCACAAGTACTGATATTGTTTCATCAGAACTTAATCATCAGAACTTTCAACAGAACTTGTCCTCAGAATTTATGCACCTAACACTTAAACTCTTCATCTAAAATAACATTTATCACCACAATAATTTTCATCATTCATATGGAGTGTATGTGTGTACAGTAAGCTAAATATCAGATAAAGATAAAAGTCTGATTCACTTCAGTACATCTTAGAAATAAGGCATAACTAAGAACTTTGCTCAAAATCTGTCATTATTCTGAAGTCTACTATAGAATGAGTTCATGCATGAGTCCACCTCAACTGTTTTGTGCTCATTTTATGAATATTTTGAAATTCCATTTGACAGTGGCTTCTCAGTGTAAGTGAGTCACGACTGCTTATCAGAATTTATGCTATTATCAGAGTATTTCTCCAGTAATCAGAGAATGTGAAAAGTCACCAAGAAATTTTATTTTGCTTTTCTAATGCATATAAATTAATACCAGCAATGCACTTGGGTCTTCCCTTCCACATTTTTACTCTAGATCTCAAAGGAGTACCTGATTTTTATTTTTTTCTTTTTCTTTTGATAAGTGAGGCTTATCAGCACTTAGTACATCCATCAGATTTACCAACATCAGAATTTAACAGATAAGAAGCACTATTTTAGTTTTTGACTTAGTAACAAGATACACAAAGTAAACTTTAACTAAGCTCAATATCAGAATTTGCTTGTGTTAAAAGATTTCCACATAAATAATTACTTCAAACATGGGATCTTAGTATATCAAAGATTACTAGGTCAGCATCTAACACAGTTATCCTCATTGAATTGAATAGTCATAGAAATATTAATATCACTATCAGAGTGTAGAAATTCACATCAGACAACAATCAACACTTAAGCAAATTTCAATTTAAGCATAGAATACACAAAGATAGTAATATCTGTAAATACTGATCATAAAGTCTGATGGATCAGAACATAAACTAAGCAGATTTAGAGAAAGAACCTGAAACATTCAAAGTTCATTTACCAATATTGTAAAAGTAGCTTCACATAGTGGTTTTGTGAAGATATCTGTTATTTGTTGATCTGTTGGAACAAAATGCTATTCCATTGTACCTTCATCTACATGTTCCCTTATGAAGTGGTACCTAATGTTGATGTGCTTTGTCTTGAGTGTTGAACTGGATTACCTGTCATAGAAATAGCACTTTGATTATCACAGTAAATGGGAATTTTAGAAAATTCTAACCCATAATCCAGTAACTGATTCTTCATCCAAAGAATCTGTGCACAACAGCTTCCTGCAGCAATGTAATCTGCTTCTGCAGTTGATGTGGAAATTGACTTCTGTTTTTTGCTAAACCAAGAAACCAATCTGTCTCCTAGAAATTGGTAGCTTTCACTTGTGCTTTTCCTGTCAATTTTGCATCCTGCAAAATCTGCATCTGAGTAACCTATTAGCTTAAAGTCTGATTCTCTAGGATACCACAATCCCAGATCAGCTGTACCCTTAAGGTACTTGAAAATTCTTTTCACAGCTGTTAAGTGAGGTTCTCTTGGATCTGCTTGAAATCTTGCACAAAGACAGGTAGCATACATGATATCAGGTCTACTTGCAGTTAGATAAAGTAATGAGCCAATCATACCTCTGTAATCAGTAATATCTACTGATGTTAGATTGACAAATAAAAGTGTCTTCTTCATTCTGCTTGACTTGAAGGCCCATAAAATAGCTAAGTTCCCCCATCATACTCATTTGATATCTTGACTGCATGAGCATGGCAAACCTTTTACAAAGTTTGTCATTTGTAGAACCAAAAATGATATCATCAACATATATATGCACCAAAAGTAAGTCCTTTCCATGGTTGAGATAAAAAAATGTTTTGACAATAGTCCCTCTGTTAAATCCACTTTCCAGAAGAAACTGAGCTAGTGTCTCATACCATGCTCTTGGAGCTTGCTTAAAGTCATAAAGTGCTTTGTCAAGTCTGTAGACATGATTAGGAAATTTTGAATCTACAAAACCTGGAGGTTGTTCAACATATACTTTCTCTTCCAATTCTCCATTGAGAAAGCACTTTTCACATCCATTTGAAAGACTGTAAACTTCTTGTGAGCAGCATAAGCCAAAAATATCCTTATGGCTTCCAATCTAGCAACTGGTGTAAATATTTCATCATAATCAATTCCCTCCTGTTGAGAATATCCTTTTGCAACCAGCCTTGCTTTATTCCTTGTAATTATGCAATCACTATCAGTTTTGTTTCTGAACACCCACTTTGTACCAACAACAGATCTGTTCTTTGGTCTTGGCACTAGGGTCCAGACTTTGTTTCTTTCAGATTCATTTAACTCTTCCTGCATTGCTTGCACCCAATCAGCATCTTGAAGAGCTTCTTCCACTTTCTTTGGTTCAGTCTGAGAGAGAAAAGAGTGATAAAGACATTTATTTGATGTAGCTGTTCTAGTTCTGACACCTGCATCAGGATTTCCAATAATTAAGTCAGGTGTATGTGCTTTAGTCCACTTCCTTGCAGATGGAAGATTTTCTCTAGAACTGGATGCTCCCCCATGATCCATGCTGTCTCCATCAACATTTTTTGATGCTCCCCCTGAAATTATGCTCTAGAGAGATGGATCTTTCAGAAATTGAGTTTCCAGAATTATCACCACTTGAGTTTCCAGAATTATCAGAACTTGGCCCATCAGAACTTGATGAATCAGAACTTGATGAATCAGAACTTGAAGAGCCTATTGTAGGTTCTGATGCTTCTTGAGATGTGGTTGTATCTTCAGTAAGCTCCCCCTGCACAGGTGCATTTTCCTTTTGCGTAGTCACCACAGTTTCAATAATATCAGAGTTTAATCCATCAGAGTTTGCAGTATCAGGATTTAAACTGTCAGGATTTACAGTATCAGAATTTAAAACTTCATTCTCAAATCTCAGCTGATCATGATCATTAAAATCTTCAAGTCCTGTAATCTTCTTATCATCAAAAGAGACATTGATAGATTCTATGACAACCCTTGTTCTTAAATTGTAGACTCTGAAGGCTTTTGTGGAAAGTGGATATCCAACAAAAATTTCTTCATCAGCTTTTAGATCAAATTTGGATAGCTGTTCAGGATGAGTCATAAGAACAAAACACTTGCATCCAAATACATGAAAATACTTCAGATTTGGCTTCTTTTTCTTCACCATCTCATATGGTGTTTTTCCATGCTTGTTAATGAGTGTTGCATTCTGAGTAAAACAAGCAGTCTGCACAGCTTCAACCCAAAAGTAGGTTGGTAACTTTGCTTCATCAAGCATAGTTCGTGCAGCTTCAATAAGAGTTCTATTCTTTCTTTCAACAACATCATTTTGTTGTGGAGTTCCAGGGTCAAAAAATTCCTGCTTTATTCTGTGGTCTTTGCAGAACTCTTCCATGATCAAATTCTTGAACTCAGTGCCATTATCACTTCTTATGATCTTCACAGAATCTTTGACCAATTTATCCAGTTGCTTGACATGATCAATCAAAATATATGCAGTTTCACTTTTTGTGTGCAAGAAATATACCCGTGTGTATCTGGTGAACTCATCCACTATGACCATAGCATATTTCTTCTTTGCAATAGACATGACATTCACTGGACCAAATAGATCAACATGTAGTAGGTGATAAGGCTCAAGAATTGAAGATTCAGTCTTGCTCTTGAATGAAGATTTTCTTTGTTTTGCCTTTTGACAGGAATCACAAAGGCCATCAGGAGCAAATACTGATTTTGGCAAAATTCTCACAAGATCTTTCTTGATTAATTCATTTATATTGTTGAAATTTAAATGAGAGAGTTTCTTGTGCCAATTCCAGCTTTCTTCAATTGATGTTCTACTTAACAGACAGATTGCAGAACCATCAGTAATTGTTGAAAGCTTGGCTTCATAAATGTTACCATGCATGTATCCTTTCAGAACAACTTTGCCTGTAGATTTTCTTACAACTTAACAGTGTTTTTCAAAGAAATCCACATGATAACCTCTGTCACAGATTTGACTAACACTCAGCAAATTGTGTTTAAATCCTGAGACTAGAGCTACTTTTACAATGATGACATTCCCCAGATTGATATTGCCATATCCCAAAGTTTTTCCCATGTTGCCATCTCCATAAGAAACACTTGGACCAGCTTTCTCCACAAAGTCTGATAGCAGGGCTTTATTTCCAGTCATATGTCCTGAACATCCACTGTCTAGAACTAGGATGTTTTTCATGTTGCCCTGCAATCACAAAGACCATTAATGATTAGTTTTAAGGACCCAGACTTGTTTGGATCCTTTGGCCTTATTAAGTTTGTTAACATTTGCAGCGGATTTAGCATCAGAGTTTATGTTAACATTTTTCTTATCAGCATTTACACTATCAGACTTTGCATCAGAACTTACACTAGAAGGAACAATGCTAACTTTCTTTAAAGAAGGTTTTATTTAATAATAATCATAGTACAAACTATGATATTCCTTACAAGTATAAATGGAATGCCATAAGGATTTTGTGGCCTATATCTAACAGACTAACTCTTAACTCCTGACTTTGAAGGTAAGGAGTTTATGTTCTTATTTTTCCTGCAAAAAGAAGCCAGATGGTTAGAATTTCCACAGTTATGACATTTCTTTCTAGGAGCATTAGGAATAGGCTTATAATCATTACTTTTATTCACACCTTCCTTTCCATTCCTATTTTTCCTAGGTGGCTTTACCTTGTTTACATTCTTAACATTTTTCAGCTTATGCTTAAGCTGCTTCTTTATCATTAAGCCTATGTTTACTTCAGTTGGCTTACCCTGTTTTAGTTTGTCAGAACTTAATTTCTCTTTAACTTCTGATTTATCAATATCAAACTTTACAGCTACAAACTTAACAGGATTTACCTTTGGCTTTTGTTTAACAACTATAGGCTCAATCTCTACAGTTCCCTTATCATTCTTATCATCTCCATAACCTAATCCCTCTTTCCAGTTTCCACTACTAAGAATATCCTGAGTTGCTTTACCAGAGTTGGTCCAAGTCTTGATAATCTCTCTTTCCTTTTCTAACTTATTTTTTAGAGATTCATTCATTTTATGTACTTCATCCCTAACATAGAAAGCATCATCTCTATCTTTCTGAGTTTGATGGAACATGACTAACTCTTTTTCTAAATAATCATTCCTCTTTTTATAAGCAAGATTTTCAGAAGTTAATCTTTTACATGTTAAAGTTTGATCTCTATAACTAATGAATATGGTTTTAAGATATCTTCTCAACTCATTAATATCATCAGTATGAAAGGCATAAGTAGTTTGAGGTACCGTTAACTCAGCAGCATCGGAACTGCTATCAGCATTTGCCATCAAGGCATAGTTCACCTCACTTTCAGAATCTGAAGTGTCTGTCCAGCTTTTCTTCTTTGTGACAAGAGTCTTGCCTTTGTCACTCCTCACTTTCTTGCAATCAGGAGATATGTGGCCTTTCTCACCACAGTTGTAGCATTTGACATTTGTGTAATCTCCTATGTCAGACTTTCCTCCTTTGCCTTCAGATTTTCTGAAACTCTTCTTATCAGAACTTGCACCTTTCCTGGAAAACTTCTTTTCCTTTCTGAATTTCCTGTATGCAATCCTTGTGATTCCTTTCACCATAAGAGCACACAGCTTCATTGTCTCTTCATCAGGATCTATCTCAGGTAAGCTTTCAGTTTCTGAGTCATCATCAGTATCAGAACTTGATGATTCAGTATCAGACTTTGTGATGAGAGCTTTTCCCTTGCCTTTCCTTGAGGTAGCTGCTTTGGGGGATTCCTCCTCAGCCTTAAGAGCAACTGTCCTTCACTTTCTTCCATTCCTCTTGCTTTTTTTCCATCTCAAGTTCATGAGTCTTGAGCATCCCATAAATTTCATCAAGAGTTGTTTCTTCAAGAGCATAGTTGTCTCTTATAGTGGTGGCCTTCAAATCCCAACATTCAGGAAGAGCTAATAGGAATTTAAGATTTGAATTTTCAAGATTATATTCCTTATCAACTAGTGACAAATCATTCAAGAGTTTGACAAATCTGTCATACAAACCAGTTAATGACTCATCAGGCTTTGAGTCAAAGTATTCATACTCTTGAGTAAGTATAGTCTTCATGTTCTTCTTAATTGAATCAGTTCCCTGGCATCTTGTCTCCAAGGCATCCCATATCTCCTTTACAGTCTTGTAGTTAATTACCCTGTTTGACATTACATTATCAATGGCACTATACAGCAAGTGTCGTACCTTAGCATCCTTAGCAATTGATGAGATATCTTCAGCAGTGTAATCACTCTTCTCCTTTGGTACATATATTGCTGGTTCACCTGCAACTACAACAGAGAGTTTGGTTGGCTTGTGTGGTCCTTCATTATTTCTATCAAGGTATTCTGGATCAGTAGCTTCCAGAAACATAGACATCCTCACCTTCCATATGGGATATTCAGATGGTTTCAGTATGGGAACTCTAACAGCCTCATATCGACTATAGATTTGAGTCTTTGGAGGTTCTTCAGTTTTGGTGGGCTTGGTTGGAGTTTGTTCTTCTTCAGACATGATTGTTTTTGGATCTTAAACTGTTTGTGTGTTAACAAATCTGCTCTGATACCACTTGTTAGGTCTCACACACTGTAGAAGGGGGTTGAATACAGTGTTTATCACAATCAAATCGATTATAAGAACATAGAAAACATATTTTATTTAACACAATAAACTCTGTTACAATATGGAATTGTCCTCTCTCAGTGATGAACAAATTATCACGAGAGCTGCTAGGGTTACAATAAATAATAACTTCGATTATGATAACACATATAGTGTAAACCCTATATTTGTGTTTATATACTACACAGTTACAAGATAATCTCTAATTGATATTGAATATGATTTTGTATCCTAAAATATATCGATTAGATATCTTCTTTTCCAAGTCTTCTATTTTCCATAGAAATCTTCTCCATGCATATCTCTTCTTTATTTAGTCTTGATCTTCTTTCCTTTCAATCAGCCTTTCCTTAACTGTTCGTCCTCCCGCACTTAAGTTCTGATATCCATCTTCTGATAATTATCTCCTGATAATTTAAGTACTGATATCCTTAATTTCCGACTTCCAGTAAGTGCTGATTTCAGTAAGTACTGATATTTCCTGTTTGTTAAGATCTGAAAACTAAACATGAAACACATTAGATATGACATCTCAAATATATCTAACAAAGATCATTATGATATATATAGGGTCTTTTGATATAAAACCGACATCTGCATTAGAGTAGAACATTTAAAATCATAATTGCTGAATCATAAAATTTTAGTTGAGGAATCCCAAAATTGATTCCTTAATTTTACTCAAAAATCCTTTTGATATTTTTGAGCGAAATGCTTCAGCAATACTTTGAATCTTGACGAGAACAACACTCGTAAGACAGTGTTTACGGAAATATCGTAAATAACAATAACAAGAAGCTATGATTATGGAATGAATCATAAACTTTACTCAAAACCGAACTCTTAATACTAATAATTATTTTATTGTTATATCAAGTTAGATATCAATACGAACTTTGATGCTCATAATATTCCATACTGAAGTCAACATCAATCATCTATAATAATACCATATTTGATATTTAACAACAACGTAAGTATCAGCATAAACCAGAATCTGAATTAAAACCACATTTTTCCTTTATTCCAAAATAGAAACAGTTGATAAATCATTTATTTTATGATTATCAAAACAATAAAGAAATTTAGATATCAATTTAGATTGGAACCAATTATATTTCATGCTGTTTCCGATAATCAGTCGCGAAACAACATCGGTATCTCGCAGCCATACCTTAAGTATAGGTACTACCCGTATCCCGCAGCCATACGGTACCTATAGGGCGCCAGAAAAGGCATAACAAGCCTTGACAGATATTACAGCTGGACTGATATCTCGATCACCTACGTTGTAACGAGTAACCATTCCAATCTTAAAAACCTTTTTATTGAAAAAGGAGCCGAATCATTCGACATCCTAAATAATTTTATTCCCCCATTCACTTGGGCAGGAATACTCGCAACAAAATCATCTTTCTCAAAATCCAAAACATTTATGAATCCAGTAATTTGATAAGTAAAACATTTAACTATTCTGAACATAGAATAACATAGGGTACTTGCATAAACAGAATCATTTAATTCAGCGATATGTAAAACATTTATCTATTCTGAACTGAGAATAGGGAAAGCAATACTTGCATGATAATATTCAAAATAAATATCACTTGAACAATAAATGATGATAGGGATACTTGCCTTTGGGTTTTAGCAATTAGTCACACTTGCAATGACGCATCTATTCTGACATTCTGTCTCAAAATATCACCGTCTTTATTCTACTAATTCTTTGGTCTGCTGCTCATGCAGTGCTGCAACCCAATATTCCATATTGTTCAACTCTAGTCTTCATCCATGCCCTCTGGTTCTGATCGTCTTGAAAGACTCGCATATATAATTAAAAGATACAAATTTAATCGTCTAAACGATAATCACTCGACGAACTACGCGTCAATACCTTATCGTCTACCGATACGATAGCCCACACATAACTCTAATAATCAAACACAGAACTCTTGACCCACATACACACGTAATTCACATAGCACGTAAACACATAACTCACGTATCACATAATTCATATAACACATGCCTCGGTTCGTCACCACATTCGACTCGATACGTTTAAAATTAAAATCGGGTCAATAAAAGTATTTATTGATCAATAAGTTCACTCAGAATGATTCGTAAAACAAGCAACCTTTCTAAACCAAAGGATTTGGGTCTCGAAAGTATTTTTAATGAAATCGAAATATTTTTCTGAGTCTGGAGGCATTCGTTTCGTATTAAACGGACGAACGGTTTATTTATTGGGAATAATAGAAGAATAAATATGAATAAATCAATTAATAATAATATTAATTTATTTTTAGATACCAAAATATAATTTTTAGAAGCTTAAAAATAATTTTTTTAGGAATTATTTGAATTAATCATAAAAAATTTAGATTTTATTTAACTATTTATAAAAAAAATCAATTGATTAAAGGATTTAATCAATTAATTAAACTCATAAATAATTATCTAAAATAAATTATAAATAATTAAATCAAATTGGATTTCTGAAAATAATTAAAGAAAATAAAATTTTGGAATTTAAAATAACTCAGTTAATTATTAAATAACTAACCAAATTAATTTTTGGATTTAAAATGATTTTTGAAAATTTAAAAACTGAATTTTGAATTTATTTTTAAAAAGAAATCTGCAAAAACAGATTTGCAATTGGGAATTATGGTTTTTATAGATTAAAACCGGGTTATGGGATGGGTTGGAACCGGGTCAGACAAACAGAATTCGGGTTGCCAAAAACTGTTCACCGGAAAACGAAGAAGGTAACCGGAAACTTATCCAGCAGCCGCCTGTTTGTTTCCGGGAGTCCTCTGCAGTTAAAAACGTGGTTTTTTCTCCCGATTTTTCAGCTTGCACGGTCTAGAATCCTTCCAGAAATTCAAAACACACCTCAACAACAACCATTACTTAACAGAACTTCAACTCCGATCAAACACCATTAAAACCGACGGGTTTTCTCGGAATTTTTCGGCGAAAACTCGACTCTGCGAAATCCTTAACCAAATTCGAAGTATAATACACGAAATTAAAGCTTATTCCTACCACAATCTTTTCACAATATCATAATCATCAAATGAATCAAAATCAGTCCATAAAATCGAATTAAAATAAGAAAAAACGAAGCAAAACTAAAAACCTTATTCGACTAAATCCGAACTGAAAGAAATCAACTAAACATACAAATCGACTCTATAAATCATTTTAAAGCTATTTGTAGTCTAAAAAACAATCAACAATCAATGGAAATCAAAAATCGATTTCAACATCAAGAACATGAACACAAAAATCGATTTTGTGAAATACTTCACCTCAATTTGTAATGTTGATATCAACAGAAAGGGCTTGAAACAAGGATTAATTTGGTATATAGAACGTTTGATTTGGTTTCCTGGATAGCCCAAAATCATCAATCAAAGTTTGGTTCAAGAATTTTACCCCCAAAGTTGTTTTTGGATTTTGATTTTATTTTCTGAATTTTTGATAAAAAAAATGAAAAAAAAATCTTGCAGCTATTTATATTTTTCGAAAATAAATACCCCTAAATCAATTATGGGTCTTTTTATTCCCATAATTAAAATAATTAGTCCCCAAAATAATAATTACAGGGAATAATTTTAAAAGTAATAAATCATAAAATTTATATCAAAATTCCCCAAAAATTGCAAATAATTTAAAAATGCAAAAATAACGGGTATTTGAAATACAAATGATTTTATAAAAATAAAAACATGAATTTTTCGGGCTTTGACATTCCAGTGGGGTCCCGGTACGTTAATTTTTGAAAAACGGAAACGCTTCCTAAATAAATAGAAAATTCCGAAAAACATAAAATACATTCAACACACATAAAACGAGATAAAACGAGTGAATCGACAAAGACGCAAATAAACACACGTCCAAATTATCGATCGATTCATATAACTGCATCTTAAACACGTAACAAGTATCCTACTGGATCATATCGGATCCAAAATAGATTACTTAGCCGCTAAGTAACTATAAAAATGATACACTTTAATACCATAAATGGATAATTATCAAAACCGAACTTCTTATAAAACACCCTATGAGAAAATAATGTAAAAGTATCCCGTCTCTCGAGAATACAGGTTTTATTGATATACCAAAATGATTATCGTATCGAAAATTTTGCGTCGGGACGCGCACGGGTCAAACCGTAATCCGGATCGAAAAAGTCAAAACACAGAAAATGTCCGGAATTATCAGATTAGGTTAGGAAGGAGTTTTCGGAAGAGTTTCGGGTTGTAAAAACGTAAAAGCAGTTGAAGTTGTACGATTCCCGGCTCAATAAAATAGTTTTATAATTATTCAGGAAATAATTAATAAATCCATAAATCATTAAAAATCATATAACAGTCCAAAAATTACCAGAAAAATATCATAATTATCTATATTTTATTCTGGACATATAAAAATTCAAATACTCAAATAATATCACATATAAACACCCAAACATCAATTCCAATTATCAAATAATTCACTAAAATTTACATAAAATCACATAAACAATTCTAAATAATAATAATAATAATAATAATAATATTTGAAAATATGGGATATTACAGTGACATCTCTAAAAGTAGAGTGACTTCTCTACAAGTCATTTTTGACTTCTTGACAGACATCTCTATACATGTTGATCTGTGACTTGTCGATATGTGTCTTAGAACATTTTTCCAAAAATAATATTATCCAATTCCAAACTTCCACACTTCTCTCTGAAGCATGATGGGGATTGATCTTTTTTCGGAGTTTATTACTTAGCTTGATGGATGTTCATAGAAAATTCTTTCGGTCTAATCTTCTTAACATTTTTACAGACTCAAGAGGTACAATTAAAAAATACAAAAGATCATCATATAACTAAAACTTAGGGTTGTCATAGTGACTTAGTCTTGTTATATACATGCATGTCTTGGACAACAAAATAGCCAATAAAATTATATATATAATGTTACACCTATGTCCAAAGGTAACATGAAAAAAACATCATTTTTATGTTACCTTAGGAATTTTGTTTGCTATGATAACATTCTTTTGACCTGCGGCAACGTTTTATTACTGTTGTTATAGCCCATTTATGATGTAGTGTATTAAGTTTTGTTCCTAGCTTTTATTGGAAAAAAATAAAAGATTTACTTCTATTTAAAAAACAATTAATGGCATCACACGGGCCATAAGTGTTTTTTTCATAAGCAAAACATTATAATAGCCCATCGAGAAAATTATACAATAGTTGGGTAGAAACCTATACAAACCTACTAAATTAGCCCCTGTGATAAACCACAGTCTCTACCGACTACTATTATAGAAATTAGGGTATGTTCATGCACTTACATATATACAATTCATATACATATATATATATATATATTGTTGACTTCAAGCAAAACCACTTCTATTATGACATCAGATGCAAGCTTTATTTTTCATGACATATTCTGGAAACACTTATTTCATAACTTTTAATCCACATTCTCGAGCAGATTGTCCCTTGTGAACGTACGATCATCACGATACACCAATCCATCGTGGAAGAAATCTTCTTCAATGCCTTCTCATTCCTACAACACATCAGCATTGAGAACAATATCAAGATTCATGACTTCTAGGCGCATCAACTTGACCTAACCTCGAATCCTTATAGCTGATATGATTAGTTAGAGACAATATTAAAATCAACTGGGTCCATAACTTTTGCCGGAAAGCACATTTTTTGAAAGTCTGCGTGATCAATAAATTTTGTGACCACTCGTGTGAAATTTCATGGATGTCAACTCCCAAAAATAATTACTTATCTTTGGTAAAGTTATGAAATTTGATGTATATTAGTTATATGAATTGATCTTATAAAAATATCAAATATATTTTGTTGATATAAGACATTCTAAACATTCTGCCTTATTGATAATATATTTTTGTCGAAATCGTAATTTAAATTCACTAAGTCTATGCAGTGATTGATTCACACAACCCAATGACGTATATTTTTTAGAAAATGTGCATCATTTTGAATTTAAAATATGCTGAAGTATTTCAAGTATTTTTCTAAAAAAACATGTCAAATTATGATTTCGAACTGAACTAAAGTACACCGGCTCTTTAAAGTTGTGACCTATTGAAATATATATATATATATATATATATATTTATATATACAATTTTATTTTAATAAATTTTCAAAAAATATAGAAATATGTAGAATTTAATTTATATAAAAAAGGTTTAAGATATACTTTTAAATTAAAAAATCATTAATAAATAAGGTATGATTTATTAATGTATTATTTTTGACCTTATACTTTAAATTCATTTTCTTAAAATAAACTTCACAAATAATTCAACAATTATATTTGCGTGAGCCCGTGAGGTTTACCCAGTGCGCACCCGAACTGCGGATTCTCTATGATAAAAAAATTTGTTTCACTATCGAGTCACATATTATGTGTATGATGAAAAATACATCTGATGATTTGGTGGAGTGGTATAAGAATTATTGTTAAATGAGTAGATTAAGTTTTGATCCCTATTACTAATAGTTTTTCAAAAAGATAGTTAATACACGAACAAATTTATTATTTTACGAAAAAAATATCATCATTTTAGGCTATTATATATAAAAAATATATAAATATATAAGTATTTTAAAACTTTTAAGTGATAATGTGCAGGTCTATGTTTTGGGTATGTATATTTTATTACTCAATTTTTATAGATATGCTAAGATGTTAGGATATGAAGGTCAACATGTAATCATTTCAACTAATTTTTGTGTGGTTCAGGAGGTTTGGACCTCAATTTATATAATTGCTTCGACCTGATAATCTAAATATCTAATAGTATATGAGTTTACTCTACTTTAAATTAAAACATGATTTACGAATTTCATTGCACATAACTAAAAGAATAATTCTAGAAGTACCACATAGTACCTAAAATTATTCTCAAATGACACTTATCATAATTTAATTGGGTACAACTTAATTAATAATAATAAATCTCAAATTTTGATATTGAATTTGATACTCCACCATTACTATAACTAACAAATATTACCAGGTCATTATTTACTAATGTACACGTACAAGAAAGGTTATAGTCTCATATCTCTGAGCATAGATTTAAACAATGTATTATCTTAAATTTTTAATCAATGAATCTATAATATTGTTAAACAAAGATGCCAATGGACTTACTTTGTCGGATGTGTCAATACATAAAAAAAATTACAAGTTCAATTTGGCGCTTGCACAGTATTTTCTTACATGCTCTCATCAGCCCACTGAACTCACTGAGTTATACTCCTTTCGAATTCTGTTGGTTTAATCTAAAGCGTGCTTATTTTATTTACTGTCTGTTTTAATTTATTTCATGTATCTGCATATGACTGGGTCATATATTCAGCTGAGAGTTTCTAGGAAGTCATGGAAATAAACGTTAGGTGGTAGCTAGTTTGTAGGAGAGTCTGATCCTATTTTGTAGGCTTGGCATCTGTATGCAGATGCATATATATCTTGTTTTGCATTCTAATAAAAAGCACGTTCAAATAAATACTCTTTGGTTTTACAGTTTCATATAAACACTTTGATTCCCATTTTGTGATCTTATTGTTAGTCAACATTTTGGTATCAGAGCTAAGGCACATCAGTGTATGCCAAAGTTCATGCCAAAAGGGGTTACGATGGAGACTGGTAAGGCTAAAGAGGGGACGATCGGGCTAAATTACCCCATGTTAAAAAGGGGAAATTATACAGCCCGGTCGATTAAAATGCAGGTATACTGCATGCAAGCACAAGGTGTGTGGTCTGTTGTCGAAACTACAGACTCGAAAACAGTGATCGAAGAAAAGACAGATAATATAGCACTGGCAGCTATTTATCAAGGTATTCCGGAGGATATTCTCCTGTCTATTGCAGAGAAGAAGACAGCAAAGGAGGCTTGAGAAGCGGTCAAAACCATGTGTTTGGGAGCTGAGCGTGTGAAGAAAGCAAGGATACAAACTCTAAAGTCTGAGTTTGAATCAATGAGTATGAAGGAAACGGAGGCACCGGATGATTTCTGTATGAAGCTTAATGGCTTAGTGACCACCATTAGAGCTCTGGGGGAAGAAATTGAGGAGGCCTACGTGGTGAAGAAACTGCTACGAGCAATACCCAGCAAATTCCTTCAAATTACTTCGACTATTGAGCAATTCGGGAATCTGGAGACCATGACTGTAGAGGAAACAATTGGGTCACTTAAAGCACATGAAGAGAGGTTTAGAGGTCAGAACAATGACACTAGTAGTGGATAACTATTGTTGACAGTTGAAGAATGGTCCAGAAGAGAGAAAGATGATACAAAATTGCTACTCACCAGAGAAGAGTGGCTTAAGCGGAGTGGAAAGAGCGGAACAGAGGGGTCTTCAAGAGGTCGAAATAATAAGGAATTTGTGCGCGGAGTTCGTGATAAGAGCATGGTGCGTTGTTTCAACTGCCTTGGCTACGGTCATTATGTTGCGGAATGTAGAAAATCAAAGGGCCAACGGAAACAAAAGGAGGAGGCAAATCTGGTGCAAATGCAGGATGATGAACCTGCATTATTAGTATCAGAGAAGTTGTTACTGTTAGATGAAGGAAACATAATACCAAAGCTGAATCAAGCCGGTAAAGACAAGCAAAATGACTCAAATATCTGGTATCTCGACAACGGGGCCAGCAACCACATGCCAGGCCAGCTTTTAAAGTTCAAGGAAATGGATGAAAGCATCAAGGGACAGGTCAGATTTGGAGATGGGTCTGTGGTGCATATCGAGGGGAGAGGGACAATACTATTGAAATGTAAAAACAGAGAATAAAGAGTTTTGGAAAAGGTATACTACATCCCTTCGTTGTGTAGCAATATCATTTCACTCAACCAGCTAGCTGAATAAGGTAACAAGGTCGTACTAAACGGGGAGTATCTCTGGGTTTACGAAGAAGGAGGCAGATTGATAATGAAGGTTAAACGCTCGACTAATCGTCTTTACAAAATTCTCATTAACAGTGAAAATACAAACTGTTTATTGTCAAAGACCAGTGAGAGTTCGTGGCTCTGGCACGCCCGACTTGGGCACGTGAACTTTAAAGCCATGAACTTAATGACGACCGGAAAAATGGTGGTTGGAATGCCTGAAATAAAATCCCAGAATGAAGTGTGCAAAGGGTGTCTTATGTCAAAGTAGACTCGAAATTCTTTTCCAAGCCAGGCAACTTATAGTGCAAAATAAATCTTGGAAATAGTCCATGGAGACTTGTGTGGACCTATTTCACCTCCAACAATGGCTGGAAATAAGTATTTTCTTCTACTAGTGGATGAATACACGTGAGTTATGTGGGATTATTTTTTAAAGAGCAAAGATGGCGCATTTGAGGCGTTCAAGAATTTCAAGGCAAAAGTTGAAAAGGGAACCGAAAGGAAAATCAAAACACTTCGGACATATAGAGGAGGTGAGTTCACGTCTAAATTATTTAATAATTATTGTGATGAGGCAGGAATATATAGACAACTCACAGCTCCATACTCACCACAACAGAACGGTGTGGTTGAGAGGAGAAATCGAACCGTAGTAGAAATGGCCCGGAGTTTTCTGAAGGATAAAAATATCTCTGGCATGTTCTGGGAAGAAGCGGTCAGACATTCAGTCTACATACTGAATCGATTGCCTACACGAGCCTTAAACAGGGTGACACCGTATGAGGCATGGTCAGCAAGAAAGTCGGATATAACACATGTCAGAGTATTTGGATGCTTAGCTCACATGAAGTTTCTAGGTAACCAAGTGAGCAAACTTAGTGACCGCAACAAAATGGTTATCAACCTGGGAAAAGAACCGTCAATCAAAGCATACAGGGTGTACGATCCTGAAAGCGGAGGTGTTCACGTGAGCCGTGATGTGATTTTTGAAGAAGGGAAAGGATGGGATTGGGAGAAAGTAGAGACAGTGGGGGACAATCAGCAAGGTACGTTTACTGTGTATAATTTGTGTAAGGAAGATGATAGGAATGAAGTTGAAGACGCTGGATTTCATAGCCCACTACCTAGTCCGTCACCTGTTAGGGAGGACAATATAGAGGCAAGATATGTGTCACAAAGTACTTCACTTTCTTCCGCTCCTGAATCTGTCACCACTTCATCCTCTGCGAGTGGTTCTACTCGTGATGCAACTGGGAGTTCAGAAGCACAGACAAGCAGCGAGCAACCGAAGAGATTCAGAACATTAGCAGAAGTCTATGATGCTACTGAAGAAATTGAGCTAGATGAGGACGAACTTATTTTAATGGGGACAACCGAACCTACAAGTTATAGTAAGGCTGCGACGGAACATTGTTGGCAACAGGCCATGAAAAATGAAATTGATGCAGTCGAAAAGAATAACACTTGGAGATTAACGGAACTCCCGGCTGGTAAAAAGGCTATTGGACTGAAATGGATTTTTAAGGTTAAGAAGGATGCAAATGGAGAAGTAACAAAGTACAAAGCTCGTATAGTAGCGAAGGGGTATGTTCAGTAACAAGGGAGGGATTTTAATGAAATATTCGCGTCTATAACGCGCCTGGAGACAGTGAGACTTCTTCTTACCCTTGCTGCGAAAAATTCATGGGAAGTGCATCATATGGATGACAAATCTGCATTTTTGAATGGGGAAATCCACGAAGAAGTCTACATTACTCAGCCCGAGGGTTTCGTGAAGCAAGGGAAAGAACAACTTGTCTACAGGCTTGTGAAGGCACTATATGGCTTGCGTCAAGCACCCCGTGCTTGGTACGCGAAATTGAGTAAGTGTCGAGAAGAACTGGGTTTCATACGATGCCCGTATGAACATGCTGTTTACACTAAAAGGACTAGAAAAGAATTGTTAATAATAGGGGTTTATGTCGATGATTTGTTGATAATGGGTACGAACGTGTCCCTCATTCAAAGGTTCAAGGATCAAATGAGTGCTCGTTTTGAGATGAGCGACCTTGGAAAATTGTCATATTACCTGGGGCTTTAAGTGGAGCAAGGAGGAGATTACATTAAGTTGAGACAGACAACATATGCTAAAAAAGTTCTCGAGAAAGCTGGGATGATGGGATGCAATCCCACTAAGTACCCCATGGATCCAAAGGAGAGTATAACTAAGGATGTAGGTGGAAAACCCGTAAATGCAACTGAATTCAAGAGCTTTATTGGGGGTTTACGCTACTTGGTTCATACAAGGCCGGATATTGCCTATTCGATGGGTATAATTAGTAGATATATGGAGACATCAAATGTACTGCATCTACAAGCTGCAAAATAAATTCTTAGATACATCAGGGGAACTTTGAAATATGGAATGGTATACATGAAAAATAGCAACAACAATATGTTGAGTGGCTACTCTAACAATGATCTTGCAGGGCATATGGACGATCGAAGAAGCACCAGTGGTATGGCTTTCTACCTGAACGACAGCCTCGTGATATGGGTCTCTCAAAAACAGCGCTGCGTGGCTCTTTCCTCCTGTGAGGCAGAATTTATGGTGGCAACGGCAGCTTCCTGCCAAGCTATTTGGCTGAGAAATCTGTTAAGTCAAGCAACAGGAAGATACGTTGGTCCTGTTGTACTTTATATCGATAACAAATCAGCGATTGATTTAGCGAAAAATCCCGTGTTCCATGGACGTAGCAAACACATAGACATTCGCTACCATTTTATCCGTAAGTGCATTGAACGGGGTGAGATTATTGTTGAACATGTGAGTACTGATCTCCAGAGAGCTGACATGTTGACGAAGGCATTGGCGACTTTGAAATTTGAAAGAATGAGAGCTCTGTTGGGTGTCAAGGACCTGCACAAGCCTGCTTAAGATTAAGGGGAAAGTGTTGGTTTAATCTAAAGCGTGCTTATTTTGTTTACTGTCTATTTTAATTATTTCATGTATCTGCATATGACTGGGTCATATATTCAGCTGAGAGTTTCTAAGAAGTCATGGAAATAAACGTTAGGTGGTAGCTAGTTTGTAGGAGAGTCTGGTCCTGTTTTTTAGGCTTGGCATCTGTATGCAGGTGCATATATATCTTGTTTTGCATTCTAATAAAAAGCACGTTCAGATAAATACTCTTTGTTTTTACAGTTTCATATAAACACTTTGATTCCCAGTTTGTGATCTTATTGTTAATCAACAAATTCAACTCGATTCAAACGGGACAGGATTCTAAATTTTTGTCAAGTTTAATCCAGTAATGGGCGGGCGCGAATTCAAAAGTGGAAAACACTATGAACCAGTTTCTGTTCGATGGGCGAAGTTTTGGACTATGATCTACCTAAGTTTAAATTCACACCTACAGAATGGAATGTCAAAAAGAGAGAGAGGATCTTCTAACACGAGAGTAAGTTACCCGTGTTATAACGGAAGCAAAAAATTTATAATAAATATAAATAGAGAACACAAATAGGTAATATATAAAACTTTTAGCGATCTCGAAGAATACAGATTACAGCATACATTTAGGTTATACCCATGAGAGTTTATATAATACTCTCTAGGCAGTTACATTAAAAACCCAGAAAATAGGCCCAAAACAAATAACCCTAGCGTGTAACATAAGATACCGTAAGTCCCAGCGTTTGAGGCAATAACTGATTCAAGGCATATTCTAACAAATCTCTACTTTAACTTGAATTCTCTCACAAAAATTTATGTACCAGATGCACCATAATAATGCCAGATGTATCAGGAAAAACTCTTCTGCCTCAGATTGTGCTCTAAAAGGGCAATCAACAACTCCGAACATTAGGAAGTTCAAACAATGTTCAAACTTGCTATGTGGAACCGACTTGGTGAGCATATCAATTGGGTTATCAGCAGTACTCACTTTGCTCACCTTGATTCTCCTTTCACTTCTTAGAAAATGATATCTTACATTTCCGAGACTGTCATAATACATTATAGTCTGATCATGATGTTGACCCAAATTACTGACCAAACCTTTCAACCAGATTCCTTCTTTGGAGGACTCTATCAATGCCATGTACTCTTCTTTTGTAGTAGACAGAA
The DNA here is from genome assembly GCF_009905375.1 of Apium graveolens. NCBI lineage: Eukaryota > Viridiplantae > Streptophyta > Magnoliopsida > Apiales > Apiaceae > Apium > Apium graveolens. The sequence continues at coordinate 46,339,665 of NC_133649.1, forward strand.
TCACCGTAGGTTGTAAAGTAGCTTTCCAACTGAAAATTGAACCACTTAGAGTGAAAGTATAGCCAATCATAAATCTTCTACTGCCAACATCTCCATCATAATCAGATTCTGAAAACCTTATCACCAAACACTTTGTATCACCCTCATAAATGAGACCAACATTAGACGTACCTTTTAAGTATCGAAAAACCCTATTCACAGCTTTTTAATGCTCCTTGCCTGGATCACCCATAAACCTACTAACAACAGTGACGGGCTGTGCAAGATCGGGTCTAGTGCAGACCATTGCAGACATTAAGCTTACTACTGCACTAGCATAGTAAACTCGAGACATGTACTCCATCTCCTCAACAGACTTAGGTGCATAAGCGACATAAAAATGTACATATGCAGAGCTAGGAGTATCTATGGGCTTTGCTGTATAGATGCCAAACCTTGAGAAAATCTTCTGAATATATCCAGTCTGTGACAAGAAGAGTCTTCTTTTGCTTCTATCCCTATGAATCTCCATTCCTAGAATTTTTCGAGCCGCACCCAAATCTTTCATTTCAAACTCAACACTAAAGAGACCGTTCAACTTCTGAATATCAGACTTGTTCTCTACAGCTATCAACATATCATCTACACACATAACCAGATAGATCAAAGAACCATTTGCTGTCTTACTATAATATACACAACAATCATACAGACTCCTGGTGTAGACAATACATATTATATAACTGTCGAATTTCTTGTACTATTGCCTCGGAGACTATTTTAGTCCATACAAGGACTTCACCAAATTGCAAACATAGTCTTCTTTACCAGGAACCTGAAATCTATCTAGCCGAGTCATGTATATCTCCTCTTCCAGCTCTCCAAAAGCTGTCTTCACGTCGAGTTGTTCAACCTCCAGATTCTGATGTGCAAATATTGCTAGTTGCACCCTGATGGAAATGTGTTTGATTACTGACGAAAAACCGCATTGTAGTCTACTCCCTATTTTTGAGTGAACCCCCCAGCTACTAACCGAGTTTTATATTTGATACCCTCAACAGATGTTTCTCCTTCTTTTATCTTGTATACCCATTTACAAGTGACTATCTTTTCGTCTCGAGGCCGCTTGACTAATTCCAAAGTCTTATTCTTCTGAAGTGACTCAATTTCATCTCCCATTGTAAGAAACCATTTTCTAGACTCATTACATGTATTTGCTTCTTTGTAAGTGGATGGCTCATCAGTTAGGATCCACCTCTTCAGCAACTTGTAGTGCACATGCCCCCATATCTTCAAAATGATATTTCTTTGGAGGCACCCCATAATTAGCTCTCCTCGATCGATCAAGAGCCAAACTATGTTGATTACCTACTGGTAATGATTAAACTGATGATTCTGATTCTGACTGTGATTGTTGAACTTCCTGTTGTGGTTCACTCTCATCTTGAGTGACTCCTTACTCCACCTGTTTTTCAACACCACCACTTTCTGAAACAACATTAGATTTCACATTAGAGTTAAAAATAGAATTTTCATCAAAGACTACATTTCTACTTAGTATAACCATATTTTCATATGGAGACCGGATTCTATAACCTTTAAACCCATCCCCATAGCCTACAAATACTCCCTTTTTAGCTCGTGGCTCCAATTTGCACTTATTTACATGATAATAAACAGTACAACCAAAAATTCTTAAATCAGAATAATCAATAGGCTTACCAGGCCATTTCTCAATAGGAGTTTTGAGATGAAAATACATGTGTGAGGTCCACGATAAATTAAATAACATGTTGTACTAAACACTTTTGCTCAGAATCTTCTAGTTAGTACATCATTAAAGAGCATGCACCTAGCTCTCTCCAGAAGTGTCTGATTCGTACATTCTGCTACATCATTCCGTTGTTGTGTATCCCTAACTGTATGATGCCTATAAATCCCCTCATTCTTGCAGAATTCATTAAACTCAAACGAGCAAAATTCTTGGACATTATCAGTTCACAGCCTCTTTATCTTCTTTCTTGTTTGATTCTCCACTAGCTCCTTCCATTGCTTGAATATCTGAAGGGCTTCACTTTTATGCTTTATGATGAACACCCAAGTCATTATTGAGAAATCATCAATCATTGACACAAAGTATCTGTTACCCCTCAAAGACTCCACCCGGAAAGGAACCCAACAATCAGAATGGATGTATTGAAGTATGCATTTTGTTCTGTGTGTTGCTTTAGGAAACTTGTTGCGATGTAATCCAAAAATATAATGTTCAGAAAAGTCAAGACATGTGACCTTATGATTACAAAGAAGATCAGCTTTTGACAGAATTTGTATTCCCATGTCACTCATGTGATAGAGCCTCATGTGTCACAACCTAGTCATATTTTCCTTTTCAATCTCACAGGACGCAACAACAACTAAACCTGTTAACATAGAACCTCGAAAAAGGTACAAGGTACCATGTTTAACACATTTCAGAACCACATTAGAACCCTTGCAGACATGTAGAACTCCTTTACCTTTGAAACTGAAACCCTTGTTGTCTAACATACTCAGAGATATCAGATTCTTCGTTATAAGTGGGATATTCTTAACATCGTTCAATATGCAGGAATTACCATCATGCGTCCGAAGACCGAGCCTATTCCAACCGTCTCACAAACAAAACTATTAGCCATATAAATTTTTCCACCGTCTTGCTCTTAGGTTGTGAACCACTCCCTGTGCGGAGATATATGGTAAGACACTCTAGAGTCAATAATCCACACATCAGAGTAATTCGTGTGATTGGAAGCAACTATAGCAGTAGCTTCTTTAGAGTTATCGCCAGCTACAGCATCAGTACATGCAGCTATACCTGCAAATTTATCATGTTGCTTCTTTTTCTGGGGACAACCAAATTTTTAGTGCCCCTTCTCTTTACAGGTAATTGCAGACATCATTAGATTTTGAACCCTTAGGAGCTGGTTTCTTGAATTTTTTCTTCCCCGACTTTTCAGGTTCGGTACTCCTACTGGCTACCAACCCAAAAGCCTGATTATCTACACTTGTACCAGCCGCCTTATAGAGCAGCTCTGTACATTGAATAGAAAATCTAACCTCCTCTAGAGAAATAGTATTTTTACTAACAATAAACGATTTCACAAAATTCTAATATGATAATGGTAAAGAAACTAACGAATTAAAGCATCATCCTCATCTTCAACTTTAGCATCAATATTACGCAATTCTAATAAAATTGTGTTTAACTGATCTAAATGATCTCGAAGAGACATACCCTCCTGCATTCGCAGTCTAAACAGACGTTGTTTAAGAAGCAACTTGTTTGTTAAAGACTTTGTCATGTAGAGACTTTCAAGCTTTAACCATAAACCAGACATAATATCCTCCTCTGCGATTTCAGTAATAATATCATCCGCAAGGCACAACATTACTGTTGAGTGTGCCTTTTCTTCGAGACTGGTCATCTCAGCGCTTCCAGAAGCTGCCGATTTTGTGTTCAACCGTGCTCAGAGCCCCTGTTACTTTAACAAGGCACGCATCTTGATTTGTCATAGATTAAAACTATTTCTCCCCGGAAATTTATCATAGATATCTTTCTCCCCGAACCGAAATTCAAACCTTAGAATTAGAATTAGACTATGATACCAGTCTATTATAACGGAAGTAAGAAAAATTATAATAAATATAAAGAAAGAAGACAAATAGGGAGAAGAGAAAAAAATTATTGATTTTGACGAATACAGATTATAACATACATTTAGATTATGTCTTAATGAATTTATATATTGAGATTTCCGAAATATCAGTGTTTAAAATAATTACAATTTAAGACATATTCTAACAACCGTAAAGTCATTGCAGGAGAGTCAATTTATGCGTTCAAAAGAGACCGGTTCGGTACCGCAGCATATTTTAGACTACTATGTAGAGCCGAAAGAAGCGGTTCGATGGAGCGTTAATTGTAAAGAGGATACAGAAATTGTACTGCCTTGTCAAATATTGTTATAGGTGCTACTATAGAGCCAAACACAATCAAGATATTGGTTTAGTGGGAAAATACTATGGTAGCTAACTTGAGCAAAATACAAATCTATTTGACTATTTCAACTAACCTAGTTGATGAATTTCAAAGCAAAGTCGTAAACACTAGGTGTTAAGCATATCTTTGTGCCACTGTCATCTTCTACTAATTATTTTGTAAGTGTGAAGCAAAGATTTTTATTATTCACTAAGAAGTGATACTAAATATTTTGCCAAAACATAATGGAGTAACGTACCTTTCACATAACTCGTAAATAATATGCACCTTATAAAAGAACAGTACTTCCCAAATATAATTTCTAATTGCAGAGCAGAACATCACATTTTCCAGTAGGCATACTTAATTGGTTATTTGGGATATAAATTACAATACATTATTATAACTATAATTGTACAATATGATGTATTTTTATGAATATTTATAAATATAATACTAGTTTAATGTTCAGATTCATTAATTGGACAACTCATTTATCCAAAGAAAATGTTGTTACATGGCAGCCAAGGGTGACCAACACTTTGAGTGCTGTTAGTTGGGATTGCATATTATAATTATGAAGTTCCCCTAACTCCCTGTTTACATGACATGACTTGCTAACGTGCGAAACTGCAAGCACAACACACACTCGCACACACAAGCATTACAGAAAATCAAAACTGACCAGAAAGCGGAAGAAGAGAAGATCAGATTAATCACAGGGCTTTACAGACAAAGCACAAGAAATTGAAAGCTTTTTTTCATTAAACAAAAAAAAGAGAGTAACATTTGGCCTTACAGAATTATGCTAATCAAAATTACATTCTAAAATACAATATTTTCAAAAGAATAACAATGTGGGCATATGAAAGCAATTGAAAATGCACACGGACTCTTGCTTAAAAAAGAGCCTTAAGAATAATGAAACAATTTTAAATTTAAATCATATGTCTGCAAAAGATATTATATAATAACATCTCAATGATTGATGAATCTCCAGTACACTGCAGCACAAGGTGGCCATGCAATTGAACTCGTTTTGATTATGTCATTTTATGAGCCTTGTTATACACCAGATTCATAAAGTTCTTCAATTTTCTGTGCTACCTCGTTTATTGGAGGACGTTTATCAGGGTATTGAGCAGAACAAGAGATTGCAAGTTGCAAAAGCTGAACCATATCCTCCTCGGCATGTTGATACTTACGGAGCTCAACATCAAAAACCTCAGCTGTCCACTCTTCCCTCACAAAAGATTGTACCCACCTTGGCAGATCAACACCCTCTTCGTTTAAGAAGGCATGAGTGGGAGCCTTGCCTGTTAAGAGCTCCAATAGCAGCACACCAAAACTGTAGACATCTCCTTTCTGAGAGACTTTACGAGCATCAGTCACCTCTGGTGCTCGATAGCCATTAACACGGTTGGGACTACTGTTGGGCCCAACCAATTGAGCAAGCCCAATGTCAGACACGCGAGCCTGATATGACGTAGTGAGGAGGATATTTGATGATTTAATGTTTCCGTGGGTAACTGTTGGTCCTTGTGAGTGAATGTATGCAACACCACGGGCAGCGCCAAGGGCAATCGCTGTTCGTACTTTCCAGTTTAAGAGAGTGCTACCAGCACCTCTGCTTCCTGTAAACATGAAGCAGGATTACAAGGAAAGCTAGACCAAAGGTTCCAGTAAGTTAAATAATTTGATCAGTGTCTGATAGAGAGACCACTTAATTACGTATATTATTTAGAAAGAGCCCTGCAAATTCATGTAAATCACGGATGAGCTACTATGAAAATATGACAGGATTAGATACTCACTTCACGAGTGATGTTGGAAAATTAATAAACTATATCGTAATTGCAAGAATGTTATCTCACCATGCAAAAGTGCAGATAAACTCCCCATTGGCATGTAATCATAAACAAGCAGATTCTCCCCGACACTATAAAAATATGCTCTCAAAGGCACCAAATTCTCATGATCCATTTTCCCCACAGCCTCAATCTTTTCCCTGTATACTTTGTCAGGCACCACTACCTCTTTTAATCTCTTCACTGCCACCACCATTCCCGAATCAAAAATGGCCTTATACGCTGTCCCAAATGTCCCTTTCCCCAGCACCTCAGCAGAAGCTCTCAAAAGATCTTCCAAATCAAAACTCTTCTCTGTTTTCCCAAAATACACTAATTTCTTTCCCGAAACACTCTCTCCTTTTTCGTTCAATCCTGGATAAGCAGTAAAATAATCTTCATTCTCAACATTCTTCTCTTTTGGAATTTTAACAACTTCACTTTCTTTACTTGGCCTAAAAACGCTCACTTCATCTTTTTTGCCACCCCTTCTACAACAAACCAGAAACAAAATCACAAAAATAACCAAAACCACCACAACAAATCCACCAATAATTCCAGCAATCAGGCCAACGGAAAATTTAACCTTCCTCTTCGTACCATTTCCATTGCAAGACTTAAGAGGCCGTCCGCATAAAGCATTTCCAGCAAATGCACTCTTTGGCTTACTCGACAACTTTTTGGGTATTCTACCCGTCAACAAATTATCAGAAACATTAAACTGAACTAAACCTGGAAAATCCAAATTTGGAATTTCACCAGTAAGCTGATTTTGCTCCAAATATAAAGTACCTAGACGATTCAACTTACTAAAATCACTTGAAATAGGCCCCGAAAAATTATTCGAGCCCAAACTTAGCCTAACTAAATTCTTCAAAGAAAATATAAATGTAGGTAATGGACCGGAAAATTGATTAGACTGAAGATAAAGATTTCGAAGATTTCCTAAAGACGAGAGATCCGAAGGGAGTGATCCTGATAGTGCATTGAACCGGAGACTCAGTGTGACTAACTGACTTAAGTTTCCAAGAATATTTTCTGGTAACTTACCAGCTAGACCCATGCCAGGCAACCGGAGTTCTGATATACGATTACTTATGCATTGCACGCCAACCCATTTGCATGGGGAGGATTCCGTAGTGTTCCAGAGAAGGGTCCGTCCTCTAACGGCGGTGCGTAGTGCTAGGAGGACAGCTTTGTCAGTGGCGAGATCGGGTTTTACAGCAGTGAAGAGTTGAGAGAAAATAAGGATAGCGCAGACGAGAGAGTGATAATAAGTCATTGTTTTTTTGGCTAAACGAGAGAGTACCCAGAATGTGAGATTAAGAATTATGAAGGGGGTTGGATTTAGTTTTTGTTGATTTGATTATTTGAGAGTTATTTTGGAGATTGTTGTGTGCAGAGAGATAGAGTTGAGAATATGAGTAGAGTGTTTTCAAAGGGAGGGAGGATCGGTGATTGGATAAAGACGATGTAATTTAAGTCTATTTTATGCATGTAAATAAACTTCCTGTAGTTTGTAACTACACCTAGGAAAGATAAAAACCCGAGAGAAAGTACAGTAATTTGTATACGAATTTTGGGGGTGGGTTAGTTGTAAATATCACAGACTACACGTTATCAACCCAAGAGATATTCACCTTTGAGTAATGCGACATGTTCAAAAAGATAAATAACACCAGATACAGTTTTATAATTATTAAGTTTTATATTAACAAACGGGAGATATGTTTTATTTTATATTTATATGAAAGTGACTAATAAAAATTAACAACTCACAGAGATTATAATGCGTCGGATTTGAATTGAATATTGTAAAATCAAATATAAATATACATTTTTTCGGATTATCCAAATTTAATCTGTCGAGTTTCGGATGGATTCAAAATTACGAATTGTGTAGTTAAATTTAATATCGTTGAAACATCTATTTATCAATAAAATTAATAATCTTTATCATGGTTGTAAAAATCGGTAATCGGTACTAATCGGTTTAGGTACCGATTATGGATTAATCCGAAAATTGGGATTAATCGGAACAAAAATCGGATATATTTAAATATATAAATAATATTTAATATATGTACCTTATTTTTTATAAAATATATATTTCAAAAATTATTTATAAATATTAATCGGATTTCAAAAAATAGATAGGCCAAATATTTTTTAAGTATTAATCCGGGATTAATCGTGATTTTTTTTACAATAAGGGATTTTTAGAACATTGATTTTTATTAATAAGTGAACCTCTTTTTTAAGTGTTATTTTGATTTCACTACTTTTTTATCGTACGGAACCCGCAGCCGCTACCCTTCCGGTGCGCACTGGATAAACCACATGGGCTCACGAAATAACATGCAAATCACGTGAATCAAGATAAACCGCACTTAAGCGACAGACTCTGGTTCATGAGGCATAATCAACTTAAGCGATAAACTCTGGTTCAGGAGACATAATCATAAATTCTCTTTCCAATGGGATTCAAACATGTGATCAAGAGGATAATTATATCCTATTTAACCAACCGAGCCACCACTTTTTGGTTTCATCATATTTTGCTTTCACTCTTTTTTCGATATCTGTTATCACTTTATGTATGTTATGTTTATCCTTTTTTCAATCATATATGATTTATAATTATATATATATTATTTTTACACGTTTTTTTATTCTTATAACTCATATATTTTTATTTTTTTATAGGTTGGAATTCTATTTTTAATTATGTTTTAAAATAAATAGTTTCATAAATTGGTCCAACTAAATAAATTCCAAAAACTATAAACTATGAACAAGTAAATAGGTCATGTTTTTAAATTAAAATATTTTAATATAGAATTTTTTAAGTTGTTGGTGGAATTCCATTTAATAAAACAATATAGATATTATAGACACGGTATCTTTGTTTCACCCTAAATAATAATAAAATTGTTCAAACCGTATTATGATTATAATTATATTTCCCTTATAACTCTAACTTATTATTTGAAAGGATACTTGGTTTCATTTTAGTACGGTTACACCGTATTTTTGGTTTCACCCCTAGATTCCAATTTCATGTAGAATTCTATGTTACTTTTTAATTAAATATAAAATTGTTGAAATCGTATTATAATTACGATATTTCTATTTTTATAGAATTATTCATTATTTTTTATTAAAATAATAAACTGTTCGAATCATATTATGATTACAATACTTTAATTTCCCGTATAGCTCTATATTATTTTTTTGACGATACTGTACTTGTTTTCACCGTATTTTCATTTCAGTATTACTTACTTGATTTTATTTAGTTTGGTTTACCATTTTTTAATTCCACCCCTAAATTTCTATTTTACGGAAGTAATAAAATTATTGAAATCGTAGTATAATTACAATAATTCTACTTTTCGTATAATTCTATATTATTTTTGTAGAAATAATAAATTTGTTTGGATCGTATTATATTTATAATACTTCTGTTTCTCTTAAAACTTTGCATTACTTTTTTAACGACACATTACTTAATTTCAGTGGATTTTGATAATATCATAACATCAATATATTATGTAAATTATATTATTAAAAATAAATTTAATTAAATTTTCCCGACTCCGTGTTTCGCACGGGTTATCTTCTATTATTTATATAATGGAATCTGCATCGCCCACTTGGAAGGGCGTCACCTCGAGACATCACCCACAGCAGAAAACTTGGACAAATGACCTTAATAAACTTCTCCCTACGATAATGCCTCACCATTTGAGACCCAAGAGAAAGGGAACCTCCCCAAAATAACTATTTCACTATACCATAAATTAGCTATAGCAATGCCCACTTCAAAAGTAAATTATTGTTATTTGCTAAGTAATTTTGACAAATGTATAACTATTGTTATATTTTTAAAAATTGTCACAAAATAGTGCATTTTTGGCAAAAATTTTAACAGTTTGCAACGAATTTGTAAAACCATTACAATGAATATAAAGAAATTTGGGATAACTTTTTTAGATCCTAAAGAAGCACGCTTTCCAACTATTTAACCCGGGCTTTCCAAAAAAAGCCCATAAGTGAATAATTAATAAAATTATTTCGTTACATTACTTGTATAAGTAAAAATCACGGGTACCTACGCTTAGAGGTGATAAACAAGGCGACCAATCGAAAATTCAAACTTTGAATTCAGCTTGAATATCGAAGATTCAAACTTGAAAAGCATTCAAGCTTGAATAATATTCAAGCTCGAATGTAAAATGTGAATCTTACAATCCATTTTCTTCCTCAAATCAATTTTTTTGTTAATAAATCAAAAGGTTTTCTCAATTTGAATTTGTTTGTTAGTCATTGGTGAAATTTAAGAACGATTTATAGTATATCAATTATGTTTGTTTTATGCATATGTTCACAATCAATTTATACTAAAAAGAGAAATAAAGTATAAGCAAAGAATATGGGATACATGAATAAAATTTTGGTAACACGGATATATTAATAAGCCATTTAAAACCTAACCCACTCGTTGTACACTGATGTACATGTTATTTTTCTCAATCTGATGGCCAGACAACGAGGATGAACCAATGCATAAATATGTATTTGTGATGTATATTAGAACATAAACCATCAAAGTGGGTTGAATGGTTATCAATGGCAAAGTGGTGTTATAACACGACCTACCATACATCTGCTGAGATGTCATCTTTTGAAGCAATATATGGGCACCCCCCTCTATAAGCTATCAGTCAGCAATGTATGAGGATTCTACTGTTATACAATTTGTCAAAGATAGAATGCAGGTGCAACAACTGTTTAAAGAAAACCTCCTTAAATCCCAAGAAAGAATGAAAATTTATGCAGATATGAAAAGAAGTGACAAGCAGTTCAATGTGGGAGATGAAGTCTTCCTAAGGCCGTAACCATATAGACAAATGACTGTGAATACTAAAAGAAACCAAAAATTATCAGCCAAATATTATGGTCCTTACTTTGTGACTAGAAAAATTGGAAAGATAGCTTATCTGATTAATCTTCCTCAAGAGGCCAGGATATACATTGTCTTTCATGTATCACAACTCAAGCTCAGAATTGGAAAGAAAAAGATGTACAAACTACACTAGCAGGACTGAATGAAGAAGGTGAAATGAAACTAAAGCATATGAAGGTGATGGAAAGAAGGCTGATTAAAAAGGGTAATGCTCCAGCTGTTAAGGTGTTAATGTAGTGACAGAATGACAATAAAGCAAAAGTTACATGGGAGGACTAGAGCACCATGAAGAACAAGTTTCCAGAGTTTGACCCATGAGGACAAGAGTGTTCTAAGATTGAGGGAGTCGTCATGAAATTTATGTAATAGTCCAGCTGTCCATTGGCAGTCTCAATGTCACTAGTAATAATTTATTACTCTAGTAGCTTTTATTTGAAATGTTAGGACCGCTTATGTAGATGGAAAGTGAAAGTAGGGAGCAAGATGTCCTATTTTACCAGTATCATGATTTTGGAGTAATATTATCATTGATAAATTAAAAGTTTATTTTCCTTTCATGTCTTTACTTTTCTTTCCTTTATTTGTTTTTTTATTTCACCTTAAGTAGTGACACATTAGTCCCACATCTAAGTTGAAAAATCGTTTATTGCACGACTTTTACGCAATTTCCATAACATGTCATGTTGGTGTAAAACTAACTTCAATGATTTTTTCATATATTTTAATGGCCAAATATGCGAAAAGATGTGGAATTCTTTATAGGGACTTGTCTAGTTTGCTAGCAGACTAAGTATTCCACCAAGGCTCCAGCAGGTTTGCTTCAGTCATTGCCTATTCAAATTCATACTCGAGATGAAGTAATAATGGATTTTATTACTAGGTTGCCATCTTAACAAGGGCAGACTGTTATCATACTTGTAGGCTGTAGTTAATCAACTAACTAAAGCTACTCATTTCGATTCCATGCCTTACTAAACATCATTGTTTTTCTCATGCTATTATCTATGACCGTGACCCAATTTTTATATCCGGTATTTGAAAATGATTGTTTGAAGTCATCGGAACAACTCTTGAGTGTATTTACCATAGTACTGTCGATCATTAGCAAAAGGATGGTCAATCGAAATGTAAATCGCGGATTAGATGAGTGCCTTGGAGCTTTTATACAGGAGAAGCCAACTCCCTAGATTTGTTGAGTTGGGCAGAAATTTCATATAACTCTAGCTACCACAGTGGTTTACATATGTCACAATTTAAGGTCTACTATTCAAAGGTACACATCAGGCTTAACTCACCTCTAAGAAATGGATGATTAGATGCAAGAATGTGATATGTTATTGAGACCACTAAAAGATAATATACGCAGTGCAAAATAATGGATAGAAAAAAAAGCCAACAATCATCGTCGAAAAGTAGTGTTTGTTATTAATGATCTGGTCCTTATTAAATTACAGCAATATTGATAGACCGGTGTTGTCCACTGCCTCATTAACAAAATAGAAAAATAATATTATGGACACTTTGATATCCTGAAACATCTTGGTCCAGTAGCTTATAAACTATCATCGTCCCTTAAATCCAGAATTTTTTCAGCATTTCATGTGTTTGCACTTAAGTCCTTTCGTGGCACTGTCAATACTCAGGCTTGCCTTTTTCCTCCTAATTTTGTAGAAAACCATCCAATTTTAGTTCTAGTTGCAATTTATGCAACACGAACAGTATTTTGTCAACTTCTGGTAAGACACCAAATCCTAATGTTGTGGCAAGAATCATTATATGAGAAAGCTATTTGGGAGTCTTTTGAAGTTTTGTCAAATTTATACACTTACCACCTCGAGGACAAGGTATTGTGATGCAGCACGAGAAGCAAGCGCTAATCCTCGCAAGGACTCCTACACGAGAAATCATTTAAAATCTTGAATCCACAAGGCAAATCTTGAATTTACAAGGGATTTCTTGAATCCAAAAAAAAAAGATAAAATTTTCTATGGTTTTTAATTTTAATAAAAGATTTTTTTTGAAGAGAAAAACTCTTAGAATTTTAATTTCAATAAATGATCATCTATATGTTACATCATTATGTTGAATATATTGGGATATAAAATCCTAATATGAAATAAGAAAATAAATCTTATTAAAATTAATTATTACATAAAGCAGCGTGATCATACAGTTCTGAGTATGAGCATGCAATATCTTCCATCTTGCCTCCAAAAAGCTATTGTTATATTTTCTAGTTTTGACATATTCACACAATCCAGCGGCGTGAGCATGACTTCATGTATCCTCAACAGTGTGACCATGCAGTTCTCAGCGTGATCATACCTTTACTCTTCACGCATTCATCACACCCTCGATATGTAATGAAAATACTCCTATATCAGACTCCTCCACTTCAAAAGAACTTGACCTCGAGTTCTCATCTAGAATAGGAATTGTGTCTTCTTTCTGTTTATCTCGCCATTGTGGTAATTTTAAAGGTAAACACCTTGTTGGAACCTTGTACCTCTCATCCTTTTCCAAAATAACTTTTAAGCGTATAGGTATCACTAAAATCAATCCAAGCCAATCATGACAAACCTTTGAGAGCAGGAAATTTGAATCGACATAAGAAAACCCGTGTTTTGTACCAAGAGATAACGAACATTTACATGATGACTTCAAGACACCTTTATCCTCAAATGGATACAAGACGTATTCCATATTATCACTTTTGAAGTCAATTGTATCATCCCAAATTTCGTGATACCAATTCAAATCATATTGATATGGTCTACCCAATGCTAATTCACATAAATTAAAATTATAATTATCAAAAACCGCAACATCTTTGTATTTCAACCCAACAATGTCAGCCACATAATTTTTATTCACAGTAGAGACAACCAATAGATTACTTTTAACAACATTATTTGGTACGATATAAATTTGCGGAGGCAACTTGTTTTCATTAACCATATCCCACAAATTAAATTTACCGTGATATCGACAATCTACCACAATCTCAAAGTTTTGGGACTCAACTTGCATAATGACCAAATTAAGTCTTGATATCGCAGATCATCCGCCAATTTTTAAGTGTACAAGGATAAATTATGCATATTTTTAACACGAAGCTCATCATCGCCATTCTTCTCATCTTTATAGACATCATAGATATTTTATTTGTTGTGCTCTTGTACATCCCCATCCTGGTCTTCTTTGTTGACCTCATCCACTCTTAGCGAATCACTTGACATACAATTTTCAGATGCCATTATCTTACACCATTTTCTCACTATCTCGACACCTTTCAAATCTTCCAATTTTTTTTTGTATTTACATAGCTATGCTCTTTATCTCTCCCTCGCCCAACAAGCTATCCAATTTTGGTTGAGGAAAATCATAAAATACATTGTCTACATAATCAGGTTCACAATTTTCAACGGTATTATCGTCATGTTTAATCACAATATGCATATTAGCCTTATAGTCATCTGGTAAAAACTTCTCTATCATCAATTATTTCATCTTTCGCCATGTTCTAATAGGTTTCTTCATTTGTTTCTCCCTCTGTATAACAAGTTTATCCCACCATAAAGAAGCAAAACTCTTTAACTTGATAGCTACCATCTTCATCTGCTTACTCTCAGGTACACCCATAATATCAAAAAAATTATCAACATTCAATATGCCACTTTAAAAACCACTCTACTCACAAAGTCCCATAGAATAAAGGTATATTAGCCTTTTCTATATAATCATTATTATTATACCGATTACTTGTATTTGCGTTCAATCCAGAATTCTCAATAACATCATATTTCCACCTCGAGGGACTCGATTCCTATCTTCTCTTTCACCTCTATGTTGCTTCTTGTTGTATCCAATTTATCCGTCAACATAGTCGTCCCATTCGTCAAATTCTTGAGAGTCGCGATAAAAGTCGACATAACCTCTGCAAGATCTTTTTGAATAAATGGTTTTTGCATATTGAATCAATTAACCAAAAGACAGGATAAATCCTGCTCTGATGCCAACTGACGCATCACAGAAGCATAGGAGAAGCAAACGCTAATCCTCCCAATGACTCTTACACGAGAAATCCTTTAAAACCTTGAATCCACAAGGCAAACCTTGAATCCACAAGGGTTTTTTTGAATCCACAAGAAAGAAGAGAAAATTCTCTAGGGTTTTTAATTTTAATAAAAGTTTTTTTTTTGAAGAGAAAAACTCTTAGGGTTTTGATTTCAATAAAAGATCATCCATATGTTACATCATCATATTGAATATATAAGGATATAAAACCCTAATACGAAATAAGAAAATAAATCTTAATTAAAATTAATTATTACATAAAGCAGCGTGATCAAGCAGTTTTGAGTATTAGCATGCAATGTTTTCCATCTTGCCATGAAAAAACTACAGTTGTATTTTCCAGTTTTGGCATGTTCACGCAATCCAATGGCGTGAACCTGCCTTCATGTATTCTCAACAACGTGATCATGCAACCCTCAGCGTGATAATACCTTTACTCTTCACGCATTCATCACACCCTCGATATGTAACGAAAATCCTCATGCATTATATTGTGTGGCAAGTGTCATCATATGAGAATGCTACTTGGGAGTCTTTTGACGATTATTATCAAATTTATACACATTACCACCTTGAGGATAAGGTATTTTTTGAAGGAAGGGAGAATGATACATCATGGCCCATTATTTTCGACAATATCACTTTAACGGATATTACAAGATGCAACGAAGATGAGTCTAATATAAGTATGAGCCCAAATGAATATCATAAAGTTGAACTTACACAACAAGGCACATCACTGCTCAGGAAGCCACTGAATTGGCTCAAAGATTAAGTTGTCTAAAATGATTGATATAATATAAACTATGTACTACTCTTTATATGACTAATATTTTTTGATGTGTTACCTATGCTCTGCTGTTTTATTCCTTCTTTTCTGAGTTATGGAGTTTTCTCTCACTCCAAGATAGCTTATTTTGATTTACCATCATATGAATTATACAGAACATGTTATTAAGATGAGTAGTGTTAGAGGTTTTAAATTAGGTGTCATAAAAAATTCTCAAATAATATGACGTGATATAAACTATTTTAATTTATATTTATAATGTGAATATTGAATTCATCTTTTTTAATTGCAACATAATCAATTAGGAAATGTCGTGTGACATTTGGGAATTATTTTGGAATCTAATTTGAGTACTTTAGCATTTTCCTACAAAAATTGTTAAAAAATATAATAAGATCTTGTTGGGTGTCAGTTTTAAGATGGACTTGTTAATTATCAAATATATATGTCATGAATAAGTAGTTAATTCACTTATTGTGATTTTCTTTAGTCAATTCAAAATCTATAGAGTACAAATCAAACTCGATTAATAGTTGTGATTTATAATATAAAATTTTAAATTAGTTATATAAATATTTAGTGACCATTAAACTTTGGTATTTTGGTTCTTTAATTTTATATGTCAATAAAATGTGATTTTCTTATTAATAAACAAAATAGATGCCTAATTATTTAAAGAGAAATTACCAAATATCACTATAAGAAAAATGGGCAAATACGACCTGTCAAAAATCGGTTGTATTTAATTAAATTCGACCGTTTTCGGTCGTAATTAGCTAAATACGACTGGTTTTTGGACCATTCGTATTCGCTCGAGTCATTTTTAATAAATCGGTCATATTTAGTATATGGTTGGCTAAATTCGACCGCTTAAATTCGACCAAAAGCGGTCGAATTTATTTTTCACCTAAAATTTGAAAATCCAGCCCAAAACTTTGAATTTTTGAAAAAATTTGAAACGTCCGCCTAAAATCTAAATTCGAACGTATGTGGTTAAAAATATTATTCTAAATTCGATTGAATACGGTCGAATTAACGAACACCATATTTAAAAAAAAAGCCCGAAAATTTTAAGATTTTGGCGAGCTTCTGAAAATCCGGCAACCATTCCGATAACTGCGATGTTACCAAAAATGGGTTTTTTCGGTTTAATTTCACACACCAAATTAGTCTACATCGTTCCCACAATCCAAAAATAACCCCAACAATGACAATTCAATGATATAATTTATTTTCAGATCAAAATGGTAATTTTTCCGGCCAAACTCAAAATCATGTAAATCTTTGTGAAATTCAATGCTTAATATCACAAAACAAAGCTAATAACGTATACATCCATTATCAATAATTATATTAACATAAAACAATTTTCAAGAACAAAAAATGAATCAAAAATCGTACCCAAATTCGATTTTACCCAAATTTCAAGTTCTCACTTCAAAATTTTCATATGCATACTCCTCCAACTTTCTTAAACACAAACCCATAATGAAAAACGAAATTAAAACACAAAATTTCGAAGTCTCGCCTAATTTTTTGTTCGGAAAATAAAGACAAAAGATGGGTTTTGGAATGCACATGTTCATATAAGTTGTAGAAAAATGGAAGAAAAGGTGATTGGTAGATGAAGAAACGAGGTTGGCCGAAAAAAAAGTTGGCCGAAAAAGAAGAAGGGGGCACCGGAGGGGGATGGAAAGGGATGGGAGAGCAGGGAGGGGAAAGGTGACGGGTGGGGGGTAACGGGTGGGGGTAACGGGTGGGTGGGGTTTAATTTTACTTTATTTATAATTTTTTTTTATAAAAAGCAACCGTTGGATTATTTTTTAGTGGTTGAATTTGGTGCGTTCGATCTAAATCACGCGGATCGCTGACATGGCACTAAATTTAACTGCAATCAGTTTTATTAAAGAGTGTCAATTTATATTTTTTCCACTTAGTTTTATATTATGAAAATTAAAATTATAATACTATAATTATTTAATCATTTGATTATAAAATAATATATTATTATAAATATTAGAATATATTTTAACAACCAGTTATTATACTAAAAAAATTGAATCTTGATTTTGGTTAATTTAACATATAAAACACCGAAAATAGTTTGTGGTATAATTTAGGATTATAATTTATTTCTAAGAAAAGTATTATAATTTGTTAATCTTTTTCTTAAAATATTATAATATCATAATCTATTTTAACAACTCATTATTTTAATAAAAAATTATTAAAATTGTGATTTTGATTAATTTTATGATAATTTCATTAATAAGAGTGTGCGGTGAAATTTAGAAATATGTTTAATTATACTATTTGCTAAAATAATCGAGATCTAGTGATTAAAATACATTTATTTTTTTAAAAAAAAATTCATATCACTAAAATATATAGATCTTAACATCCTCACGGTTGGATAATTCATAAATGTTTTTAAAAAAACTGAAATATCGGTATGAAACTGAACACTAGTAAGAAGTACCGGTCAAACTACTAATTGACTGTTAAAATAGCTGTTAGATATATTTGAGATGTCATGTCTAATATGTTTCATATTTAGTTTTCAGATCTTAACAAACAGGAAATATCAGAACTTACTGGAATCAGTACTTACTGGAAGTCAGAACTTCATATCAGGAGTTGAGGTCATATCAGAATTTAAGTACAGGAGGACTTACAGTTATGGAACGAAGCTGATTTAAAGTAGAAGATCGAGACTAAAACAAAAGAAGATATGCATGGAAAGAATTAGAAGACTGGAAGACTTGTATAAGATATCTGATTGATATAATTTAGGAGACAGAATTATATTCCATATTAATTAGAAGTTATCTTATAACTGTGTAGTATATAAACACAGACATAGGTTTACACTATATGTGTTATCGTTATCGAGATACATTATTCATTGTAACCTAGAAGCTCTTAGTGATATTAGTTCATCACTAAGAGAGAACAGTTCTATTGTAACAGAATTTATTATATTGAATATATCTGTTTACTATTATTTGTGTTCAAGATCGATTTGATTGTAATACAACTGTATTCAACCCCCTTCTACAGTGTTGTGTGACCTAACAATTGGTATCAGAGCCTATCTGTTAACACACATACGGTAAAGATCCAAACAATCATGTCTTAAGAAGCAGAAACTCCAACCAAGCCCACCAAAACTGAAGAAACTAAAAACACTCAAATCCACAGTCGATATGAGACTATTAAGGTTCCCATACTGAGACCTTCTGAGTATCCCATATGGAAAGTTAAGATGGCTATGTTTCTGGAAGCTACAGATCCAGAATACCTTGATAGGATTAATGAAGGACCATATAAGCTAACCAAGCTCTCTGTTGCAGTTGCAGATCAACCAGCAAAGTCCATACCAAAGGAGAAAGGTGATTACACAGCTGAAGACATCTCATCTATTGCCAAGGATGCAAGGGTAAGGCATTTACTGTATAGTGCCATTGATAATGTCATGTCAAACAGGATAATTAATTGCAAAACTGCAAAGGAGATATGGGATGTCTTGGAGACAAGATGCTAGGGAACTGATGCAATCAAAAAGAACAGGAGGACTATACTCACTCAAGAGTATGAGCACTTTGACTCAAAAGATGGTGAGTCATTAACTGAATTATATGAACGGTTTGTCAAACTCTTGAATGATCTGTCGCTGGTGGACAAGGAATATGATCTTGAAGATTCAAATCTGAAATTCCTTTTAGCTCTTCCTGAAAATTGGGATTTGAAGTCTACTATCATAAGAGACAACTATGCTCTTGATGAAACTACTCTTGATGAAATTTATGGTATGCTCAAGACTTATGAACTTGATATAGATCAAAGGAGCAAGAGTCATGGGAGAAAGTCAAGGATAGTTGCTCTTAAGGCTGAGGAGGAATCTCCTAAAGTTGCCATCTCAAAGAAGGGCAAAGAAAAGGCTCTCATCATAAAGTCTGATTTAGAGTCATCATATTCTGATGATGATGATTCAGAAACTGAAAGCTTGCCAGAAATGGATGCTGATACAGAGATGATGAAATTGTGTGCTCTTATGGTGAAGAGTATCACAAAGATAGCCTACAGGAAATTCCGAAAGGGAAAGAAGTTTTCCAGGAAAGGTGTAAGTGCTGATAAGAAAGGGTTCAGAAAGTCTGAAGGCAAAAGTGCAAAGTCTGACAAAGGAAATAACTCAAATATCAAATGCTACAATATGGTGAAAGAGGCCACATATCTCCTGACTGCAAGAAAGGAAAGAGTGATAAATGCAAGACACTTGTCATAAAGAAGAAAAGCTGGACAGATTCTTCAGATTCTGAAGATGAGGTGAATTATGCCTTGATGGCAAATCCTGATGGCAGCCCTGAAACTGTTGAATTGAAGGTACCTCAAACAACTTATGCTTTTCATACTGATGATATTACTGAGTTGAGATTATATCTTAAAACCATGTTTATTAGTTACAGAGATCAAACTTTAACATGTGAAAGATTAACTTCTGAAAATCTTGCTTATAAGAAAAGGAATGACTATTTAGAAAAAGGAGTTAGTTATGTTCCACCAAAATCAGAAAGAAAGAGATGATGCTTTTTATGTTAGAGTTGAAGTGCTAAAATTGAATGAATCTCTAAAACTGAGTTAGAAAAGGAAAAAGAGATTTGTTGGGTCCCATTGTGTTTGTAGAAGGGGGGTTGAATACAA
This sequence comes from Apium graveolens, assembly GCF_009905375.1. NCBI lineage: Eukaryota > Viridiplantae > Streptophyta > Magnoliopsida > Apiales > Apiaceae > Apium > Apium graveolens. The sequence continues at coordinate 46,360,046 of NC_133649.1, forward strand.
ACTATACCGTATAATCGAATTTAGTGCGGAATAAAAAATTGAAACAAAATTCAAGTTAAATAAAAATATTATTAAACTTGAAAGGTGTTACAACAACGGTATCGATTACAAGGGATTAATCTCAAATTAATTATCACAAATCTATAATAAATTTGACATGAACTTTTTCTATTTTTGTGATAAAAGAATCAAATGCTAAATGCAATTTGAGATTAAGTTCCAGGGATTTTGATCTGTTAGATAGTTACACAAGAACAAGAGAATGATTTCCAGTGGTTTGGATTTAACTTTAAAACTAGAAATTGATAATCTTGAAGTTTGCAGTTGAAGATGGAATGTTTTCTGCGGCTGCTTTTCTTTTCCGTTCTTGAGTTGTTTTTGGATGGATGAAATGAATCTGCTGCTTCTTTCTTTTATATTCAATCAACTGAACTGGCGAGACAATCGACAAGACAATTGAATGAACTGGCAAGACTATCGGCAAGACAATTGATTGAACTGGCAAGACTATCGGCAAGACAATTGATTGAACTAGCATGACAATCTGTTGAACTAGTAGAACTTTCGGTATGACAATCTATTTGAGCTGGTATGACTTTCGGTATGACAATCTGATTGTCATACCAGTTCAATTGATTGTCATGCTGAATTAATATTGAATATAAATTCAAAATCAATTCTGAAAATTCCTAATATTAATTCAGAATTAATTAATCAATTAATTTAATTAATAAATATATTAATCTTTGCAGATATAATTTATTTTCTTAATTAAAATATATGACTTAATTAATTAATAGAGAATTAATACTACTCTTCAACAACAACCATTCTTCTGAAAATCACTGTCAATTATGAATCAATTCCACCACTTCAATGTTGACACTCGATGTACTGTCTGGTTCATGAGTGACTAACTTTCATGACGTTTCTTCATATCTTGACTTTGATAACTTGATTTCCTTCAGATTAAATCCCTGTAATTATCTGATACCCTGACAAGATCTCTGTCACTTGATTAAATCTACTATCTTGATTTATATCATTGAGGCTTGAACAATTTCTTGAACTTCTTCTAGTGAATTTATTCCTCAAGTCTGTAGATGAACATTGTTTCTGAATCCTTTGACAGATGTTACTTTGAGAGATCTCTTTGACGGTAGATCCACTATTTACTTGTTACATTCTTATTTGAGTTGAGTTAAATCCTCGAATAAACAAATAGGCTATGACATATGGCTTTCAATCTCCCCCTATTTTTTTGTTAGACAATAACAACAAATATCTAGAGGACAACTCAACTAACAAATAAGAAAAAGATGTAATCAGAAATGCAAAGTAAATAGCAGAAAAGTTCTGGATAACATTTAACATTTTCCAGATTCCAAATAGATGTTCCTCTAGAATGAACATATCTTCAAGTAGTTTCATCTTCATTTGTACAACCACATTTCCTGTTGAGAAGCGCATATCTCTCTTGCTTCTCCCCCCTATGAGAATCAACTGCTTAAAGAAGATCACCTTCGTTTACCACATCTCCCGTACAAAAGTATCCGCAGATAAAAACCAATGGTACTCCCCTTTTGGAAAACAGCTTCTTCCCTTACTAGGAAATCACCTTGTGTTTACCACCTCTCCCGTACAATAGGATCCGTAGTTACAAACAACAATGGTGTGGTGTAGTGTACATATGTAGGATCTTTTTCTTCCTCCCTGCTATTTCTCCCCCTTAGTTGAGGAATCCTCCAAACTATTACTTAAGCTTTTATCTCCCCCTTAAAGAAGGAATGTATGTCGTTGTCTAAAGGAGTTCTCATATTTCACTTGGTTGGAAAAGAAATAACAAGTAGTTTCATCTTTCTTCCTCACTATGAGTGTGTGATTCTGTTTTAGTGTACCTCACATGTGTTTCACTCTTCTCTCCACTCGTGTTTACACTCATTCTCACAAGTGTATCACTCCTCTTATAGCTCCAACATTCAGCTGTACCTACAAGGAATATCACCTTAGCCATCCTTAAGGAGGTCACAGGTGGTGCAATGGGAGTTCGCAAATCCCCATCCTTGTTAAACTCGTCAGATGAATCTGAGTCATAATCTACAAGTTGCTAGTTTCCCTTTTAGGGTTCCACATTTGAATTCTGGGAAGGTAAAAAATGATCCAAAGAATTTAGCATAAAGATCAAAGTTCCCTTCTAATGTCTGTGAAGACATTTTCTTGTGACTCATCAGGTAATATCTGAATCATTGTCAACAAGTTGCCGATCTGCACCTATGTCAGATCCACTATCCGCAGATGCATCCAGGGGATTTAAGCCTGGGGAGGTAGACACTGACCACTGACATATGGCTTTTGGATCAGTGCCCTCTCCTAACACCTGTAAAGGCAATTGGTCCATTAAAGAACCTTGAACAATCGAATCTGACCTTAAAATGGTCGAAACTTTTGTTTCCGTCAACTCCTCCTTTGTGTGTATAACCTTTCCTTGTGCATCAAGAATTGTTTATGTTTGAGGTTGTGACACTACAACGGATACCCTGGCCGACAGGCAAATTTCAATAGACGCACCCTGTTGAGAGAATGAATCTAGTAACTGTTTTTGTGCCTTTTCAGCCATTACATCTTTTTGAGAAGATGTATGGGGGCTAGCAGTTGTCTCGGTTTAAATACTACTCATCTATGTAGGAGACAGAGCTGCTGAGTTGACTTCAGAACCTTCCTTATGTGGTGCACTAAGGCACTATCTCCCTCACGCTCATTTATACTTCATTTTAGTGGTAAGAGAGTGTTGGTTGGTTCTGTTTTTGTGTTTGTCTTTACAGCTGGGATAGAAGTTGTGGGTTTTCAACCTTATGACTGTCAATGAAAGAAAGCCATTGGAGGCTGAACCTGTATCACAAAACATATGTCAATAGAGGTAAAATGTACTTAAGATCTATAATGAATGAAAATTATACATTTAATCTTTTGAGAGAAATGATGTACAATAGTGATTTCAAAAGATTTTAATGAAATAAGAAATCACTGAACTGGCGAGACAATCGGCAAGACAATTGAATGAACTGGCATGACTGTCGGCAAGACAATTGATTGAACTGGCAAGACTATCGGCAAGACAATTGATTGAACTAGCATGACAATCTGCTGAACTAGTAGAACTTTTGGTATGACAATCTATTTGAGTTGGTATGACTTTCGGTATGACAATCTGATTGTCATACCAGTTCAATTGATTGTCATGCTGAATTAATATTGAATATAAATTCAAAATCAATTCTGAAAATTCCTAATATTAATTCAGAATTAATTAATCAATTAATTCAATTAATAAATAAATTAATCTTTGCAGATATAATTTATTTTCTTAATTAAACTATATGACTTAATTAATTAATAGAGAATTAATACCACTCTTCAACAACAACCATTCTTCTGAAAATCTTCTGAAAATCACTGTCAATTATGAATCAATTCCACCACTTCAATGTTGACACTCGATGTACTGTCTGGTTCATGAGTGACTAACTTTCATGACGTTTCTTCATGTCTTGACTTTGATAACTTGATTTCCTTCAGATTAAATCCCTGTAATTATCTGATACCCTGACAAGATCTCTGTCACTTGATTAAATCCACAATCTTGATTTATATCACTGAGGCTTGAACAATTTCTAGAACTTCTTCCCGTGAATTAATTCCTCAAGTCTGTAGATGAACATTGTTTCTGAATCCTTTGACAGATGTTACTTTGAGAGATCTCTTTGACGGTAGATCCACTATTTACTTGTTACATTCTTATTTGAGTCGAGTTAAATCCTCGAATAAACAAATAGGCTATGACATATGCCTTTCAAGATTATCAGGACTTGGACTAACTCTGGCAGAACAACTCAGAATTTGTTAAGTAGTGGAAACTGGAAAGAGGGCTTAGGTGATGGAGATGATAAAAGTAAAAAAGGAACTGAACAAATTGAGCCATGTGTTGTTAAATAGACTGCTAAGCCAAAGGTGAATCCTGTTAAGTTTATAGCTAAAACTGTAAAGTCTGATTCTGAAAAGATGAAAGAGTCTGTAGCAGAAGTTAAGGAAAAGTCAACTTCTGACAAATTAGAACAGGATAAACCATCTGAAGTTAACATAGGCTTAATAACAAAGAAGCAGCTTAAGCATAAGCTGAAAGAAATCAGTAATGTCAACAAGGAAAAGGCATCTAGGAAAAATAGGAATGGTAAGAAAGGTGTGAATAAAAGTAAAAATTATATGGCTATTCCTAATGCTCCTAGAAAGAAATGTTATAACTGTGGAAACTCTAACCATCTTGCTTCTTTTTGCAGGAAGAATAAGAATATAAACTCTTTACCTCCTAAGTCAGGAATTAAGAGTCAGTCTGTTCGGTTTAATCCACAAAATCCTTATTTTCACTATGGTATTTTATGGCATTCCATTTATACTTGTAAGGAATATCATAGTTTGTACTATGATTATTATCAAATAAAACCTTTTTTGAAGAAAGTTACTTTAATTCCTTCTAGTGTAAAGTCTGATGCAAAGTCTAATATAATTTCTGATAAACAACATGTTAGCATAAACTCTGATATTAAATCCGCTGCAAATGCTAACAAACTTAAAAAGGCCAAAAGATCCAAGCAAGTCTGGGTCCTTAAAACTAACCATTAGTGGTCTTTGTGATTGCAGGGCAACAGGAAAGATATCCTAGTGCTGGAAAGTGGATGTTCAGGACATATGACTGGAAATAAAGCCCTCCTATCAGACTTTGAGGAGAAAGCTGGCCCAGGAGTTTCTTATGGAGATGACAACATGGGAAAAACTCTGGGATATGGTAATATCAATCTTGGGAATGTCATCATTAAATCAGTAGCTCTTGTCTCAGGACTTAAACACAATATGCTGAGTGTAAATCAAATCTGTGACAGAGGTTATCATGTGGATTTCTTTGAAGAAAACTGTGAAGTTGTAAGCAATTCTACAAGCAAAGTGGTTCTAAAAGGTTACAGGCATGGTAACATTTATGAAGCCAGACTTTCAACAAGTTCTGATGGTTCTGCAATCTGTCTGTTGAGTAGAGCATCAATTGAAGAAAGCTGGAATTGGCATAAAAGACTCTCTCATTTAAATTTCAGCAATATAAATGAGCTTGTAAAGAATGATCTTGTGAGAGGATTTCCAAAATTAGTATTTCCTCCTGATGGCCTTTGTGATTCATGTCAAAAGGCAAAACAAAGAAAATCTTCATTCAAGAGCAAAACTGAAACCTCAATTCTTGAGCCTTATCACCTACTGCATGTTGATCTATTTGGTCCATTCAATGTCATGTCTATTGCAAAGAAGAAATATGCTATAGTTATAGTGGATGAGTTCACAAGATACACTTGGGTGTATTTCTTGCACAAGAAGAATGAAACTGCATCTACTCTAACTGATAATATCAGACAGCTGGATAAGTTGGTCAAAGATTCTGTTAAAATTATAAGAAGTGATAATGGCACTGAGTTCAAGAATTCAATCATGGAAGAGTTCTACAAAGAGCATGGAATCAAACAGGAATTTTCTGCACCTGGAACTCCACAACAAAATGGAGTTGTAGAAAGAAAGAACAGGACTCTCATTAAAGCTGCACGAACTATTCTTGATAAAGCAAGGCTACCAACCTACTTTTGGGCTGAAGCTGCGCAGACTGCTTGTTTTACACAGAATGCTACACTCAAAACACCATATGAGATGGTGAAGAAAAAGAAGCCAAATTTGAAATACTTTCATGTATTTGGATGTAAGTGTTTTGTTCTTAAGACTCATCATGAACAGCTGTCAAAATTTGATCTAAAAGCTGATGAAGGAATTTTTGTTGGATATCCACTTTCCACAAAAGCCTTCAGAGTCTATAATTTAAGAACAAGGGTTGTCATGGAATCTATCAATATATATTTTGATGATAAGAAGCTTACTGGACTTGAATTTCAATGATCACGATCAGCTGAGATTTGAAAATGAAGACATAAATTCTGATTCTGTAAATTCTGATGACTTATGCTCTGATCCTGTAAGTTCTGATGTCATTGAAACTGTGGTAACAACTCCAAAGGAAAATGCACCTGTCCAGGGGGATCAAGCTGACGATCCTACCACAACTCAAGATTCTCAAGAAGCATCAGAACCTGTAACTGGCTCTTCAAGTTCTGATGAGCCAAATTCTGATAATTCTGGAAACTCTGATTCTTCAAATACTGAAGGATCTAACTCAAATTCTGAAGTCTCAGAGAGCATAACTACAGGGGAAGCATCATAAAATGCTGATGGAGACAGCATGGAACATGGGGGAGGATCCAGTTCTAGAGAATAACTTCCATCTGCAAGGAAGTGGACCAAATCACATACACTTGACTTAATAATTGGAGATCCTGAAGCAGGGGGCAGAACTAGAACTGCAACATCAAATGAATGTCTCTATCATTCTTTTCTATCTCAGACTGAACCAAAGAAAGTGGATGAAGCTCTTCAAGATGCTGATTGGGTGCAAGCAATGCAGGAAGAGTTAAATGAATTTGAAAGAAATAAAGTCTGGACCTTAGTGCCAAGACCAAAGAACAGATCTATTGTTGGTACTAAATGGGTGTTCAGAAACAAAACTGACAGTGATGGCATAATTACAAGGAATAAAGCAAAGCAGGTTACTAAAGGCTACTCTCAACGGGAGGGTATTGATTATGATGAAACATTTGCACCAGTTGCTAGATTGAAAGCCATAAGAATCTTTCTGGCTTATGCTGCTCACAAAAATTTCAAAATCTTTCAAATGGATGTGAAAAGTGCTTTTCTCAATAGAGAATTGGAGGAAGAGGTATATGTTGAACAACCTCCAGGCTTTGTAGATTCTAAATTTCTCAATCATGTCTACAGGCTTGACAAAGCACTTTATGGCCTTAAGCAAGCTCCAAGAGCATGGTATGAGATTTTAGCTCAATTTCTTTTGGAAAGTGGATTTCACAGAGGTACAATTGATAAAACACTGTTCTACCTCAACCATGGAAAGGACTTACTTTTGGTATAGATACATGTTGATGATATCATATTTGGTTCTACAAATGCCAAACTTTGTGAGAGGTTTGCAAAGCTAATGCAGTCAAGATATCAAATGAGTATGATGGGAGAACTTAGTTATTTTCTGGGCCTTCAAGTCAAGCAAAATGAAGAAGGTACTTTTATCTGTCAATCCAAGTACACTAAAAATTTACTCAAGAAATTTGGAATGAAAGACAGTTCTACTGCTTCAACTCCCATGGCCACTGCAACCAAGTTAGATAAAGATACTGGTTCATCAGTAGATATTACTAATTATAGAGGTATGATTGGCTCTTTACTCTATTTAACTGCAAGTAGACCTGATATCATGTATGTTATATGTCTTTGTGCAAGATTTCAGGCTGATCCAAAAGAACCTCATCTAATAGCCGTGAAAAGAATTTTCAAGTACCTTAAGGGTACAGCTGATCTAGGATTGTGGTATCCTAGAGAATCAGATTTTAAGCTAATAGGTTACTTAGATGCAGATTTTGTAGGATGCAAAATAGACAGGAAAAGCACAAGTGGAAGCTGCCAATTTCTTGGAGGCAGATTAGTTTCTGGGTTTAGCGAGAAACAGAAATCAATTTCCACATCCACTGCAGAGGCAGAATATATTGCTGCAGGAAGCTGTTGTGCACAGATTCTTTGGATGAAGAATCAGTTACTGGATTATGGGTTAGAATTTTCTAAAATCCCTATTTACTGTGATAATCAAAGTGCTATTGCTATGACAGGTAATCTAGTTCAACACTCAATGATAAAGCACATCAGCATTATGTACCATTTCATAAGGGAACATGTGATGGAAGGTACAGTGGAATTGCATTTTGTTCCAACAGATCAACAACTAGCAGATTCATAAAACCACTATGTGAAGCTACTTTCACAAGACTGGTAAATGAACTTGGAATGGTTTTAGATTCTTTCTCTAAATCTGCTTAGTTTTTGTTCTCATGCATCAGACTTTATGATCAGTATTTACAGATTGTTTTATTTTCATATAATATGTGCTTTAATTGAAATACATTAAATGCTGATTGTTATCTGATGTGGATCTTTATACTCTGATAATGATTTGAATATTTTGTGACTATTCAATCCAATGAGGATATATGTGCTAGATGCTGACATAGTAGTCTTTAACACACTAGAAATCCCATGTTTGAATTAGTTGTTTATGTGGAAACTCATTAACACAAGCAAATTCTGATTTTGAGCTTAGTCAAGTTTACTTTGTGTATCTTATTACCAAGTCACAAAATAGATTCTTGCTTCTTATCTGTCAAATTCCGATGTCAGTAAATCTTAAGGATGAACCTAAATGCCGATAAGCCTCACTTATCTGAAGAAAATAAAAGAAAAGAATATTAAAAGTCAGGTACTCCTTTGAGATCTAGAGAAAATAATGTGGAAGGGAAGACCCACGTGCATTGCTGGTATTAAGTAATATGCATTAGAAAAACAAATAAATTTTCTTGGTGACTTTTCACATTCTCTGATTACTGGAGAAATACTCTGATAATAGCATAAATTCTGATAAGCAGTTGTGACTCACTTACACTGAGAAGCCACTGTAAAAAGGAATTTCAAAAGATGCATAAAATGAGCACAAACAGTTGAGGTGGACTCTAGCATAAATTTGTTCTTTAGTAGACCTCATGATTGATGACAGATTTTAAGCACTTTTCTTAGTTATGCCTTATTTCTAAGATGTACTGAAGTTCATCAGACTTTAATCTTTATCTGATATTTTGCTAATGCACACACTATCACTCCATATGAATGATGAAAATTACTATGGTGATTAATTTGTTTTTTGACAAATAATTAAGTGTCATTTGCATAAATTCTGAGGACAAGTTCTGATGATTAAATTCTGAAGAATCAAGTCAGTATTTGTATGAAGAATCACAGAAAAAGATATTCACTTTTTGAGTTGGTAAGCCATATCCTGATGACTGTTAAAATCTGATATATTTAAAGTTCTGATAATAAATCCTGATGAAATCCTTAATGCTTACATGGTATTATTCTTTACTTGACTTATTTATGGTAAAAACTGAAATGGTCATAGTTAATCAGAATATAATTAGGTGAGATAAAAATAGTCATAATCATTAAGGGTTACTGGTAAACGTGTTTGTCCTGAAAACTGCATGTGCACGGTAATTATTGTTTATTTCCCGTGCCCATTAACTCTTGCCTTAACTTTTTACTGACTGTTCACATGTTGCCAGGTGTAAATTGTCTGCCATGCTTCAAAAATATAATTGTTAAGTGGAGAGAGTATATATATGGGAGTTACAAGATTTTCTAATCTTTACTTACTTTTCTATTCTTAATCTCCCTTATTCTCTCTCTCTCTCTCTCTAATATTCTCTAAAATGTTTTCTTACAGGACTTTTATCAAACACCTTGCAAACACTCTCTTTCTCACATAATCTCTTACAGAGATGGCACCAAAAGACTTGATTTTCAATGGAGCTAAGTTTGTTCCTAACAACTACTCGTCTATTCTTAGCAAGAATGAAGCTCCATCGGAACTTCACTTTATTCAGGACTTTCTTGCTAATTCTGATATTGGGTATGCTTTGACCCAACCTGAAGCAATCTCTGGAACTCAAGTGCTGAAGTTTTGGAGAAGTGGCGTATATGTTAATGGTGGTGCTCATGGGTCCCCAAGTATCATCTTTACAACAGGGGAGGATGAGCATGTCGTAACTTTGGCTACAGTTTGCCAAGCACTGCAACTACCTGAGAATTGCATTTATTCGACTGTTGAGGAGCCAGTTCTTCAACAGATGATGGCCAGTCTGGGATATGAAAAGATATTGGCAAAGCTGGGTCAATTGAAGAGACCTTACATAAGGAGGGAATGGAGTTTCTTCTTTGACTGCATCACAAAGGCTTTTACAAACAAATGTTCAAATTTTGATGCAATCCCAATTCTCAGTCAACAAATCGGGTATGCTCTCATTAAGCAAGCTGATTTTGATTATGCAAGTGCTATTTTAGGCTTTATTGGGGATAGGATGACAGAAGATAGGAATACAGTTTACTTTGCTAGATTCTGTCAACTTATTTATAGTTTTTGTTGTACTGATAAGCCCCAATTAGCTAGTGAATTAATTCCACCATTTAGACTTGCTAAAAGAGCTTTTAATGACTTATTATCTACTGATAATAAGAAGACTGTATTGAGACCCCTCCAAATTCCCATATATGTCAAACAAGCCTTAATAACCTATGATCCAGTTACATACACTGCACTATACCCTGATGTCCAACCATCTGAACCTCACCCTTCAGCACCTACCACCACTACACAAGCACCTCAAGCTTCTCAACCACAACCAAAATCTACCATCAGGACATCTTTCAAACCATCAACTCAATCATCTCAACCTGAATCATCAACACATACAATCAGACCTTCATCTTCTAGGCCAAAGAGGACAAAATCTGCTCCTCAACCTCCACAAAAGAGAAGGAAGATGATTCTCAGGGATGAATCTGACACTGAAAAAGAAGCATAGGTTCATGCTTCAGAACCTGTGACAGTTGCAGCTGAGAATGTTACTTCTCAGAAAGAAACTGCAGCTCAAAGTTCTGATACTTTGAAGAGGAAATCTGTAAGCTCTGATGCTGCAACAACAACTCCTTCATTGGCAAGGAGATTAAAGAAAATGAGGGCAAAGAGGTATAATGCTAAATCTCCATCTGAAGATACTGCAGAAGCTGAAGAAGGGGATCAGGAATCTCTGATCTCAAAAGAGCCAATAATAATTGAATCTCTGCCAGCTCCAGCTACAGACAAAGACACTGTACAGGATACAGTGGTTACACCTTCAGCCTCTCCTTTTCATGAAGATATTACAGTTGAAGATTCAGGATTAAGTCCTGAAATTGACATCAGTAGGCTGCACATTCCAACTGTTCTTTATTTGGAAGCTCCTACAGAAGCTCAACAATCTCCACTTCAATCTCCAATCTTAAATGCTGAGATACCAACTCCACCTATTTCTCCAAAGCATGCTGAAATTCCTACAGTAGATGAGGTTATTCCTGATTCTCCAGTTGCCTCACACACTATTGTTCTGTCAGAACATAATGAATTTTCTTCAAGTTCTGAAGACAGTGTTTCTGTTGAGACTCAAGCTCCCGTTCTGGGAAAGGAAGCACTGGTAAAGAAGTTTATTGAGCAGGATGCACCTATACCTTGGGAGGATACTCGCAGGGGAGTTGAGTAGACCAAGAAGTGGAATGATTCTGATTTCATTCTAAGCTCTAACATTCTGACAGAGCATGTGTCAAAAGTTGATGAGTTCTTGTCAAATTTTGATTTTAAGACACATCTCAATATCACTGCTCTCTCTACCAAGCATCTTCAAGGTCTACACTGTGCAACTCAAGAAAAGGTTGATAAGCTTCTAGAAAAAGCTGATAAGCTAGAAATGGAGACCAAGCTTGACAAAAAGAGGTTTATCAGACCTATTTCTGAGAAAGTAGAAGCAATTGAGAAAACTCAAGAGAAGCAACATGCCCAAATTTCTGAGGTTCTGGAAAATCAAGCTTCTTAACAGGATCAATTGAATGAAATTCAAACTTCAGTAGAACTTCTTCTCTCACTCCTACTATCAGATGATACCAAAAAGGGGGAGAAGTTAGTTAAGTCCAAATGCTCGGATGATCAAATACTGAAGTAGAAAGATGATGAAGCTGATGATCAGGGAAACTCTAGCAAGGGTAGAGGTCAGGTTCAAGCTAAAGGGCAAAGCAGCAAAGTGAAGCTAAATGCTGATGCTAGCAAATCTTCTAATCAAAAGAAGACAAGTTCTGAAGCTGCTCAAACTAAAAATCTGATAGCAAGTACTGATAGTCAAAATCTGAGATCAAGTTCTGATGAGCAAAGTCTGACAAATCATGATGTTCTTATACAATGTGGAAGTCAAGATTCTCAAAAGTTCATGCAAACTCTGAAGCTCAAGGGAAAGCAGACTATTATCTACTACAAGGATCCCAAGATTCAGACATTTGATGAAGAAATTGCTTGAAGATTATTTCTGAAACATAATCCAGGAATGGATTTAGATAATCTCAAGGAGGAAGAAGCTAGATTTAAAGCTGAAAAGACAACTCTAAAGACAAAAGCTTCCGTTGCAAAGAAACCTCCAAGGCCTAAGGAAAAAGGCATTGTGATCAAAGAAAAGACAATTTCTGAGGCATCAAAGCACAAAACAAGATCACAATCTGAGATTGATCTTAAATGGAAAGGAAAGGAAAATGTTGATGAACCTACAAAGTTTCAAAAGAGGAAAATATCTTCAGTTGTAATAGATCCTGTCTATCAAACTACAATTCATGATGATGATACTCTGACTGAAGAAGATGTTCAAACTCTGAAAAGAAAGAAGATTTCTGAAGAATCAAAGACAATTTGAAGTGAAGAACAGCAAGCAAAAGCAAAAACAGCAAGTTCTGATAAAGTCAAGAAGTCAACCTCTGACAGTGCTCAAGTTGATTTAGACAAAATGGAAGTAGCTGATAAAAAGAAACTTCTGTGAAAAAATGTCAAACCATCAGATCCAAAGAAAAGCCAATTGCTGTCTGATTTCATGTCTATTGGGTTAAATGCTAGAGAACCAAGAGACAGGGCTGGACTAGGTTCTGATGAAGCTAAAATCAAAACAGGACTTGAAGTTGCTACAAGAGATCCAGTTTTACTAACTAACAAACCTCTTGAAGAAGTTACTCATAAACACCTTAACAAGGTTATCTCTGTTCAAGTGGTACTATATGCTCATGATAAGCACAACATCAATGAAAATCTGATTCTATTTCTTAAAGATGGAAGGACATATCAGATGTTAGAATCAGATGTACTGAACAAAACTCTGAAAGAACTTCAATTCTTTCATTACCTTTTAGAGGTAAAGTCTAATATTACCAAGAGATGGTCAAACTTCATATTGAAGACCATCAGATATAAAGCAAGAATTTCTGGTTCAAGATTTACAAGATTCATTCCATGTATTGTTGAAGATGATGAAAGTGAAATTCCTATGAACAAGGATTCTGCTAAGCTTGAGGTAATACTGAAAGAGAAATGTCTATGCTACAATAAAGACTCTTCTCATCCTAGGGTAATAAGACTGGACAGTGGTTTAGAAAGAAACCATATCTCTGCTTTAAGGACTGCAATCTATCATATTGGGAGTCAGAATGAAGAGATGAAGCAAGTCAAGACTACACTCTCTCAGGTCCTGAGGATTAAAGAAGAAAAGCTGATATCACACTTTGTTAAGAATCATTATGGATTCAGATTGACTCAGTGAGATTGGTAAAAGCTACAAAGACTATAAGTTGTAGTTAGTTATACAGTTAAATTCTTTATGCATTTGAACTTAAATGTTTTTGACATCATCAAATCTATTAACTTGTATATTTTGCATAATTTACAGGTTGAGGGAGATTGTTAGATATATTTGAGATGTCATGTCTAATATGTTTCATGTTTAGTTTTCAGATCTTAACAAACAGGAAATATCAGGACTTACTGGAATCAGTACTTACTGGAAGTCAGAACTTCATATCAGGACTTAAGGTCATATCAGAACTTAAGTACGGGAGGACTTACAGTTAAGGAAGGAAGCTGATTTAAAGTAGAAGATCGAGACTAAAATAAAAGAAGATATGCATGGAAAGAATTAGAAGACTGGAAGACTTGTATAAGATATCTAATTGATATATTTTAGGAGACAGAATTATATTATATATCAATTAGAAGTTATCTTGTAACTGTGTAGTATATAAACACAGACATATGTTTACACTATATGTGTTATCGTTATCGAGATACATTATTCATTGTAACCTAGCAGCTCTTAGTGATATTAGTTTATCACTGAGAGAGAACAGTTCCATTGTAACAGAATTTATTATATTGAATATATCTGTTTACTGTTACTTGTATTCAAGATCGATTTGATTATAATAACACTGTATTCAACCCCCTTCTACAGTGTTGTGTGACCTAACAATAGCAAACTAAATACATTTATTTTTTTGAAAAGTTTATCATATCACTAAAATATATAGATGTTGACATTCTTATGGTCGGATAATTCATAAACACTTTTTAAAAAATCGAAACATCGGTATAAAACTAAACACTAGTAAGAAGTACTAGTCAAACTAATAGTTGACTATTAAAATAGCAAATCAAATATATTTATTTTTTTTCTAAATTTTTTATCATATTAGTAAAATATAAATATCTTGACATCCTTCCAGTTGGATCATTTATAAATATTTTTAAAAAATTGAAATATCAGTATGGGACTAAATATTAGTAAGAATTACTTGTCAGACTACTAGTTGTCTGTTAAAATAGCAAATCAAATACACTTTTTTTTTCTAAAATATTTAACATATCACTAAAATATATAGATCTTAGCATCCTTAGGGTTGGATCATTCATAAACATTTTTTTAAAAAATCAAAACATTAGTATAAAACTAAACACTAGTAAGTAGTACATGTCAAACTACTAGTTGAGTGTTAAAATGACAAACCAATTATATTTTATTTTTTCTAAAAATTTATCATATCAATAAAATATACAGATCTTGACATATGTAAGGTTGGATCATTAATAAACATTTTTTAAGAAATCGAAACATCAGTATGAGACTAAACACTAGTAAGAAGTACTGGTCAAACTACTAATTGATTATTAAAATAGCAAACCAAGAATTATTTTTTTCTAAATTTTTTATCAAATCACTAAAATATATAGATATTGATATCTGTAAGGTTGGATCATTGATAAATGTTTTTAAAAAAATTGAAATACCAGTATGGGACTAAACACTAGTAGGAAATACTGGTCAAACTACTAGTTGCCTGTAAAAATAGCAAACCAAATACATTTATTTTTTTCTAAAAATTTTAATATCTATTTCGCAAACAGCTCTAATGAAATTTTTATGCACTCCTTTTGATCTAACGGTTGTAGTACAAAGTTACCAGGTTACTCAATTATTCTTTTAAAAAAAATAAAATTCTGAAATAATGAATATACCCGAATGCAGTCATATTAGATAAATATAACTGATTTCTACTAAAATTACAGTTTTCAGAAAGACGGGAAATTTCCCCTCACTTTTGCAACTAATTTTTTAAAAGTGTAGGAAATTTCTCGCCATTTCAAAATATAAAATTCGACTGAAATCGGTTGAATTTATAAATGTTAAAAAAATAGACTAGTGATAAAATTCCCCCCATTTTTTTGATAAGGCTAAATTCGACAGGATGTGGTTGAATTTAGGAGTACTGCTAAATTCAACCGTATATGGTCGAATTTGTTGCTAAATTTGACCGCGTAAATACGACTGCATATGAATACGACCGTCTGCAGTTGAATTTAGCCGTGTCCTTAAATTCAACCGAAAGTGATTGAATTTGACTCGGATTGTATTTATGCACTTGTATTTAACCTTATTTTCTTATAGTGAATACTAATTTTCTTGTAGTGAATACTAATTTTCTAAGTTTTTTTTGTGATTTTACTATCTTCTGATTTATTTTACAAAAATACGGAATCAACCAAAATCAAACAGATATAAAAATAATTAAATCTAGTTTTTTGGTTGTATTTGAGATTGCATGTAGTTGCAGAAAATCGTCGAACGTTGCATCTAGTTAATTCCAATTGCAAAAAACCGTATTTTTGCAAAACAAAATTTGAAAAATAGTATTTTTACAAATAAAAAAATATTTTTACATTTTTTTAAAAAATGATAGTATTTTTACAAAAACAATCTTAGACTTAGATATTTTTCAAAAAAGCCCTAATTTAAATACCCACATAATGTACTTGCGAGTGTCTTTTGTCAAGAAAAAATAGAAGTAATTAACCCTTAATTAATAATATTTATTAATAAGCGAAACACCTTTTTAAGTGGTACACAAATATTAATTTTGGTTTCACCAAAATTTTTGACCACTAACTTTTGGTTTCACTTCATGTTAACTTTTATTAATAAGCGAAATCCGGTACACAAGTATTAATTTTGGTTTCACCAAATTTTTGGTAGCACCAACTTCATGTATATTTTATAATTTTACTTTTGTATGTCTTTTAATTCTACTAAAACTTTTGGTTATCCCTTTATTTATATATGTATATTTTATACTTCTACATCTCTTATAGTTCTATTAAGTTTAATATTATTTTTGTTATATTATACTTCTACATGTCTTATGATTCTATTAGTTTTGGTTTTATTTTGGTTTGGCTTTAACCTTTATATTTCTAATTTTTTTCTACTACTAATTGATTATATAATAGATGTATTATACCAAATGTATATATATATATATATATATATATTTAGCCTTTTCGAATCATATACTTTTTTAATATAATTATTAGAATTATATGTTTTTATTATATTTTTTGATTTCTAAGCAACACCCAACCATCATAATTCCATATATAAATATACATAATGTAACAGACTCCTATTTGAAAATATATTATTTTTAGCCTTTTTGATTTAGTATAATTAGTAGAATTCTATTTTAATTATACTTCTTGATTTTTAAGTATCACCCAAATATTCTTCTTTAATTTTTATATGACTTATAGTACTATACGTATTATTTTACTAGTTTTTTAATTGCAATTCTTATATTGATTTATACTGAGCAATCATATTTCTCATATGACTGGATAGTTATATTTTTATGAAATAATAAAATTTTGGAAATTGTACTATAGTAATAATCTTTTTATTAATTATAATTATTAACTTTTATTAATAAGTGAAACATTATTTTAAGTGTTAATTTGGTTTCACTTCTTTTTGGTTTCCTCAACTTTTGATTTCACCCCTTTAAAATTTTATTATATCTTTGAATGTATAATTTTTTTTTCTTTTACTTTTATTTGACTTATAATATTATATATTATTTTACCCATTTTTTAATTGTAATTCTTATATTGAATTCAACTCAGTAATCCTATTTTTCATATGACTCAATATTATATATTAATGAAATAATAAAATATGTGAAATCTTATAATAAGTATAATCTTTTTATTATAATCATAACACAAATATCATACATTTATTAATAAGCGAAATCCCTTTTTTAAATGGTCCCAAATTTGATATCACCTTATTTTTGTTTGACCCAAATTTTGATTTCATTCCAATCATTCTATTTCTAATACAACTCTATATTATTTTAATTTTAATGAAATATAACTAAATTGTTGAAATCATATCGTAAATATTCCTATTTTTATTTCAGCTCGATAATCATTTTTCTGATATAACACTATATAACTCTATAGTATTTTTTAGTGAAATAATAAAATCATTGATGTTATTATAAACTTTTTCATATAATTCTAATGCAAATAATGTATTTATCACAAGTATGTTACAATTTTTTTTACTTTTCTTAAAATAATTGTAAATAAAAAAATAAAATTAACAATAAATTTAATTCCCAATTTGTTTTCACTTTTATTTCACCTCTAGATTCATATATTTTGTACAATTGTAAATTCTTTTTCAATAAATTAATATGATTATTAGAATTACATTATAATTGTAATTTTTTAATAATCAATTATACTATAATAATAATAATATATTGAAATAATTAGTGATGTTTAATGAGAAAATGCACGACCCCATTTTTGAATGCGGATACCCGAAAAACGGTCAACTAAATCATACTAATATTTTGTTTGAACCGTACACATGTTTCTTAAGCGTAATCATGTAATTAAAGTTTTGAGTTTGTGAATGTTCAATGTGTGTGTCATATATTAAAAAAAAGTTATAAAAACATGCATGTTCGACATTTATACCTAAATATATACAAAACATACATCTTTGTGGTGTATATTGAGTACACATATTACCCATATTTTTGTTTAATGAGTATCTTGGGCAATTCTTCCCACCTCAGGATAGTTCATGTAATTTAGGTTAGGTTTTGTGAGTAAAAATTAAAAATTTTGACATAACACACGTACTATTATGATTTTTAAAAATTATTTAAATAAATTAACTCAACCCAAACTAGTTGTCTAAAACAACTCAATAAGAAGAACCATTTCGATCACCCTTATTTCAGAAATTGTAATACACTTAATCAACAACTTGTACATAAAAGAATTAGAAAATCACAAGGGGCGGCATTACAGAAAACCACCTTATTAAGGATCAATCCCCTTTGTAGAAAGAATATCATCAATCAATCAGCACATTAAGAACTGTCTCAAACATTACACTTGCTATTACAAGACAAATAAAAAGTACGACTTTTAATTTAGTGGGAATCTTAGTAGCTTTTTCGTTGATCTGTTTTACAGTCACGTTATCTTTAACTTTCTGATATAAAAATAAAGTTTTACTGAACAAAAAGAAAAGCAGATGATAATTGAGAACAAAGTAAACCCTAATGTTAAGAGAGGATGTATAGAAGATGAATCCCGGATCAGTACCCACCAGATATTCACTGCATACTTTCTTTTGCATTTTTATTTTCCTGCAAAAAGAGAATGGCTTTGTATATAAGATCGGATCACGTGTAACATAAAGTTTAATTGATTCTACTCTGATGAATATACGACAAAAGAACGTTGAGAAAATATTACCGTGCCCGCCAAACACTTTTTTCAAGAACGTCAAGAAAATGATTACAAGGGCAACCCCGGCTAATAGACCGATGATAATTGCGAATGTCTTCTCACCATCACTGTGAGAGTTACCTGTACGTAACAATGAAGAACAGATTCGAGATCTAAATTTGGGAGAATAAAGAGAATATACCAGTGCTAAGTCATGCATTGCGTTTGTAATTAATTTAGCTCAGATTATAGAATGCGTCCTTGTCCATGTACCACAAAAAAAACATAACTTTCTTATCGAATAATATCTATCCTGAACCCCGCAGTTATTAGTGTAGCCTATACGGATGGAAGGGGTTGAAATCTTGTCAAACACAAAAATGAATGTGTGAATTTGTTTAACTACCAAAAAAAATAAAATCCGCCCTTAGTAAAATTGGAAATTTTATGTTTGTTTAGAATTTAGAATTTGAAATATGGTTCATGTTATAATGCAAGGTTTGAAAATAAAATTTATACTGCAATAGATTAACATTAACACCATACCATGGTTTGATTTGGTATAGGCACGAGCACCACTAGTTGAGTATCTAGCATAACACTTAGCCAAGAACATATCACCATAAACCGCACCTCCGCAATCACTTTTCAACCGTCCGATCGCCTCTTTTAAACAATCTTGACACTCCCCTGTACTCAAATCCTCTACACACTGAGCCATCCCTTGAACATCTCCAGACCCACCAACCCTAAACGGCCCACCAGACCCTCCCAAACTCCCCAACACTGCATCTCGACGGTTCATCAAATTCGTGTCGTATCCAATAGATGGTGCACATTTATGTAACACCACGGTCTTATCCTCCACACCTATAAAGCTATTATTATCATATTTTACAAAGCATCCTTCAAGTTGTAAAGCAGCACCCGCAGTTTTTGGGCACATAGAACCAATTTGACTCACTGATCGAGCTACGCATGTCGCACAATCAGGCATTGCTAAGTCGCCGCGGCACTGAAAAATGCCGTAGACGACATCATTTGGACTAGAGCCGGTGATGGTGTACTTGTTGTAGGAAGAGTAGGTGGCTGCGTTTACGAGGGAGGTGAGTAGAGAGTTGAGGTTCGACTCGTATGGTGAATTTGGGACGTACTTTAATGCGGAGCAGCCACCGTACACGAATGCGTCTGAAATGGAGAGTGAAGGGAGTGTGAAAAATGATAGGAGGAGAAGAAAACTGAATAGGATTGTTGTAGCCATGAGGAGAGTGAGGTTATGTGATCTTATTTGGCTAATGATGGTTTAGCCTGAAATATGGAGTTGAGTGAGACCGTGCATGGGATTTATAATTGTATGTCTGCATATTCCTAGCCTCTTTTTAAGTATATTATTGGTTTGCTAGTTCGTTTGCTTAACATGGTCATGATGAAGAAAGGGCTCATAAATCATAATACAGCTGTCATTTATATATATTGATCAAGTGTTCCTGCGATAAACTATTAAGACTGCCTTAAACCGCAAATCTGTACTAACGACTAATGTATTCGCTTTTGGGTAATAATCAATTGATTTATTATTTAAAAATCATACGTCATCTATAATAATAATTAAAATTAAACAAATATGTATTAAAATAAATTAAATCAGAACCATTATTGATCATAATATATTTTACTGTGATATATAATATTCACTCGCATTGCTGAAATATACTGTATATTTAGCAAGACAATCTAATAATCTATCGTAGCTGACATGTCAAAACACATTGGAGCAATTGACAATAATTGTTATCGAATGTGACCCCAACACTGAAACAATATCAAAATTGAGTAGATCTAATACCT
The DNA here is from genome assembly GCF_009905375.1 of Apium graveolens. Taxonomy (NCBI): domain Eukaryota; kingdom Viridiplantae; phylum Streptophyta; class Magnoliopsida; order Apiales; family Apiaceae; genus Apium; species Apium graveolens. Next base: position 46,380,627 of record NC_133649.1, read on the forward strand.
AGATAACAAAACAAATAAAGCTAAACTATCGCAAGAAAAGAAAATAAAACCCAATATATGACTAGCAGATGAATTCATAGAGGTACTCAAACTCTCAATAAAAACATAAATTTATATAAAAATAAATAAAATTAGAAAATATAATTAAAAGGGGGATTATCATCAATAACTGGTAATGATCGGTGATGATAGCCCCATAATGAAAGATATGGATTAGTGATACGGTATAAGCAACCCGGATAGAGCTCAAACCAGATCTAGGATGAGACATGCTCAGTTGAAGGATCAAGACCCCCTCACCCAAAGCAGTCAAGTGGAGAGACTCAGGGCCAACCCAGGACCAGGATCACCTCCCAGTTAGGATCCAACCCAGCTAGAGCAGACCCGAGGGCGGTCCCCCCAAACACAGGCATACCCCACAATCAACCAAGGAAGGGCACGTGAACACGTGACGGTGACAGCTATCAACAACTAACATCTGAGACAAGCACGACGCGTGTCAGCGTACCTTTGGTACGTCCAAAGGTGGTTCTTACCTAGACACGTGTATGCGATTCATCCAAATCAGGCGTCCTACGCCTCCAACAACCAACGACCCTGATCTAAAGATACCAACCCCTAAACCCTACTTTTGGGCTATAAATACCCCAAAGAGAAAGGATTTAGGGGTTAGACACATTTTTACACACACTTTCTTACACACAAATATACACACACAGCCACCGTCCTTTCCTATCTATCTTCACCCTCTTCCCCAAGTTAGTTCTTAGTCTCACACCGGAGGCTCCGCGGCTCCGTTATTATTTTACAGACACCCCACTGCAGCTACACTTCATCCACTGCAAGAAGGTCCAGGCACGGCGTCAGAAGGAGCCGCCCCGCTCACCAGAGTTTTTATTTGGCGCTAAAAGGAGGGGCGCTCCATCTTTGGGTCACGGTGCCCCTGGATTCACCTTTATCAGCAAACTCTTAAAAAAGTCCATTTCTCTAATATGTAAGAACACAAGCAACCATACTCTCTCGTAATTATGAATGTTGTTTATTTATGCCACGTTTGTGTGTGCTCGTTATTTTAGGCCATGTTTGTGTGAGCCCAGTTTCGTTTGTTTTTAAGCCACATTTGGGTACGCTATAGATAGTTTTGGTTATTTTTAAACCCCGATCTGCTTTAGCTTGCATATTTTCTTCATGTTTTAGACCCCGCTATACTTGTTCAACAATATTGTTAGCAAAACCCAGAAAGTTTGTTTGGTGTTGTTCTTCAAATTTTTTGTTATTTTCAAAAAGCAACCTTAGATCTACATTTTTATCTTCAAATCTTGGTCAGTTGTTGTTTGTACTTGAGATAATGGCAAGAGTATGAAAAAGTACGGTTGGGAGACCATCCGCAAGTACCCAGGTTCAGGACCAGGACCACTCTCAGGCACAAGACCCTGGGGGGCGACCGAGATACCCTCCAGGAGCAACCATTGACACAACATACCCCGATCTTGGAGAGGGTAGTAACACCAAGGGATGCAATAAACATCGTTGAGCTCGATTAATATAAGTATACCAATGTTCCAGTGGCCGAGGAACATATAGCCAACCTAACAAGCAATGAATTGGTTGAAGCAATCAGACTCTACAGGGAAGAACAAGCCCGGGCTCAGCTACAATTTGAATAAGAAGGTGATCAAGAAGAGTTCGGAGACTCCCAGCAATCTAGGAGATCTGTCTTCGACTGAATCGGAGCTAAGGTGAAGAAAAATAAAAAAACCAAAGTAAGAAGGAGACAGAAGCAACCAGGAAGAAGAGGTTGGAAGAGATGAGAGAACAGATAAGAAGAGATAAGAAGCAAAGCTGGAGCGAAAGATTCAAAAAAGAATGCAGCTAAAAGAGGAGAGGCTAATAGCCAAGGCCAAGACCAAGGGGACCCAGAGGAACCCCACCCCCGAGGTCATTTCTGATGATGATGAGGGGGCAAGGACCTCAAAGATACGATTTATGAACTCCAAATAAAGATGGAAAAGGACGCCGGAATAGAGGTTGGGGAAACTCTAACGCCTTTCAGCCATTCCTCGACAGAGAAACCTCAAACAATACAACTTTGAATCATTTGACGGATTGGGGGACCCAGAAGAACACTTGAATTATTTCGAGCAAATTGCACAGATATACCACTACAGCGACTTATCAAAGTCCAGGTTCTTCTCCTCAACTCTCAAGGGGGGGCCTCAAATGTAACACCCCCAGATCCGGGGTCAGGGATCCGGGTCGTCACGGTCTTTCTTTCCACAATATCACTTCACTTAATTAATAATAAATAACCTTATGCTGTGACCCCACACTAACACACACCACAACCCGTTATAGTCTCAGAGATGAAATTGAAATAAGTACAAGTCCTTGAATCCACACTTAAAAGTTATTACAACCCAAAATGATTACTTGATAAATTTACAGTTAATTGCCATTATCTGCCAAAAGTTATAATTATACATAATTTGATTCTCAAAAGTAGAATGCCTGATCTACCAATAGATCTACCTCTGCAGCTATAGCAGCTACAACATCAACGGGAAGATGCGGGACGCTTCCCACGCGCTTGCGCTGGGTCTGCTGGAGTCTGGCCATCTTTCGTAACTGTTGTTGTGTGATGAAGAAATAAAGCAAGAGTGAGCCTTACAGCTCGCAAGATAATATATAGCGATAACAATAATACAAGTATCTAAATGGATACTTACTAGAATCTTTTATCATGTGTAAGATAATTACTTACTAGATATAAGTAAAAACAAGGGATGAAGTTACCAAATACTTCACTATACTTATATCAATTATAAAGTTACTTGAACTACCACTGTTCAAAGTATAACGAGCTTTCAACAATTCATCATATAGATGAGACTACAAGACAGATTTGAATAGATTAAATCTTTGAAGTAGTATTGAAGGAAATGAAGTTATGATATACTTCATTAAGTTCCGATATATATATATCCACATATACATCTTCCTTATACAGTCCTTGAAAACCTCTGTCATGTAAAGTATGAACAGAGTTTGTAACATCCAATAAATTTTTGGAAGGGAAAAAGAATTGTGGCATAAACCCGATATCTTGCTGATCAGGCAAAGATACCAATAAGTAACATTTTCTACTAGTAGATGGACGAATTCCCCACTGGTCATCACCCTGGTCGCAATAGGACCTTATGTTGGACTGCCACTCAGCCACTTATGCATTTGATGGACTCCCACTGAGCCACTTACACTATTATGGACGCCCACTGAGCCCATGTTGCTTATGCCGACTCGATAGATGGACTTACTTCCCGAACGTTGGGTAAGTAATCAATTCAGTTACCAAAACTGCAACCTTGTTGCGAATATAAAATACACCATAGAGACGGATCCCTCAGGTTTTGAGCGAGTATTTAAATCCCCTTTTTAAAAGGAAGATCTTAAATATAGAAATGAGTTTTGGGATCCGCTCTAACTTTTAAAAATCATTTGAAGACTCGAAAACACTTTAAAGAGTGTTTGGAGTAATGCTGATTTAATGAAGTAAATCAGTCCCAATATATTTAGAAAATATCTGAATATTATTATTTAAATAATATTCCCATAAAGAATAATCTTTATACAAATAATTGAAGTAGAAGTTGTAAGACTTATACTTGAAATGAGTATTAAATAACCTAAGATATACTTATACGAAAGTACTATCTTTATTTGAATAATCGAAAATAAGTTTGATTATCGAAACATTATTCTTTAATAAAATAAAGAATATTATTAAATAACAAGCGGAGTCATAATACCTCGAATGAATATTATAAATAATATTCATTAGATAAAATAACGGAGTCATACATCCTCAAATGAATATTCAATTAATAATCATTAATAATATAACTGAGTCATAAGCCCTCGAATGAATATTCGAAATAATATTCAATAATAAAATAAAGGAGTCATAAGTCCTCGGATGAATATTTGAAATAATATTCAATAATAAAATAAATTTAAAGTTATCGAATAAACCTTATTCGATTAATAGTTTTGAAAACTATAACCATATATATATAAAAATATATATATTATACTCGGGAACATCGACCCCCGGTTTAGAAATATATTCACCTTTTGATCCCCTATACTAAGGGTAAACTCAATACCGTTTATCTCTAGTATAGGTATTATGCAACTGTAAGCATTTTAACCAACCTCCAAGAATATGAAACAGGCATTCATATATACCATATCACATGCTACAATATATCGCAAGAATTTTCTAATAACAAATATGCATTTATCGCAAGATCATGCATATACACATATACATCACAACAACAGTATAACGGGTAGAAAACTTGCCTGAGCGACTGGGGGTGATAAAAGGCCCGGGACGAGTCTGGTAACCTATAAACAACAAGTAAGTTAGAATTAAACCAAAGTCACTTGTAAATCTATACTTTAACCAACTTAGACTCTAACGCTCGTTTTGCGCTCACTGATTCTCTTAAGTCACTCGAGTACCCTCGGCTCCACCATTTTTAATAAATTAACCATTACGTGTTTTAAGGCGATTCTTTCGCGGGTGTCTTACCAACTTCCTAACACACTTACCATAATTGTTTCATACATTAATTAACCCTTTTTGGTCTTTAACCTATGTTTCAAAGTAAGGCGAGGGGAAAAGTTTCGTTCGCGAAATGCCGTTACTTGAAACGGTCGTTTCTCCTAAACCGTGCATCGGAATCGAACGAACTACATATCAAAACGAAGCTCGTAACATGAGCTATCTAAAAATGGAAATGGTAATAATCTAGCAGGGAGTTCTCGGGTCCAAATGTTATGAACAAAAGCAGTCTAAAGTAAATCCGACATTACGACGGCTATGTTTACGCGATTTCCCAATTTTAAACCATTCAAAAACCATCACAATTCAACCTCAATCCATTCATACAACCAAAGTCCATCCTTATCACATCATAACAGCCCCAATCAATTCAATATTAACATTTATACTTATGCCTAAGCTTGAATTTAACTATACTTAAGTTCTTTTAACCAAAACAACAAGATTCACCATTCCATTTCACTACCACTCTAACCCAAACTCTAAACCACAAGCATTAAGCTACTATATCATCATAACAATCAAAATCACCTTATTATACAAAGGAATCTAGGGTTTGGAGATGATATACCTTCCTTGAAGTGGTGGGAGTAGCTAGGAAGCCTTAGGAAGCCTTGAGGAGTCTTAGGAAAGCTTGGATCTTAAAGGAAAACAAGAAAAAATCAAGTTAAAAACTTTGAAATCACTATTCATTGTCTTCTTCATTGATTTCTTGAAGAAGATTGAGAAAGAATTGAAGGCTTAAACTCATAATATAGCCATAACTATGCATAAGGATGATTAGGGAATTATCTTACCAATTTAGGAAGCCTTGATCTTGAGTTTTGAAAATTCTAGCTTCTTGAAAATGAAAAAGTCGAGAGCATGAAGAAAATAAAATGCCTTGTGTTCTTGTTTTGATGAAAAATGAATTGTTTGGCTTGGTTGGTTGAATATTTGATTTGTTTTTGGTTAATTACCAATTTAACCTTGATTTTGTGTGGTTAATATTCCACCACATTTCCTTCCTTCCCATGTCATGCTTATGTCATGCTATGATGTCATCTTTCCCTCCTTGTCCTCTTCTCATTGGTTGGGTGACATCATCCTCTCTAATCCCTTTGATTAACTTCCTAATTGTTTGCCTAATGACTGCTGATCTGTTATACGGTTCGCTTAACTTTCGTTTTCGTTTATCGTTTGAGGGATCACACCCGGGATCTTATTACTTAGGTTCCCTTAACCTTTCTCAATATATTATATTCCTTTTATGATCCTCTCTTATAATCCTTTAATTTAAATCCTTTTTATCCTGTTACCTTATACTCAATTCTTTCCGTATCTAGTGGATTTCCGGGAAAAATCAAAGTGTTCGGAATTGGATTCTGACGATCTTTACATACACTTATATACCATATAGAGTACTAATAAAATCTCAGAATATCCATAACAGAACCCCTACATAGTGTGGCATGAAAAGTTTTCTCATTCAGCAAAAACACTATTCACAAGGGTTACAAAAAGTTGAAAATTTTGGGGGTTATTACAGTCTCCCCTCCTTAAAAGGATTCCGTCCCGGAATCAAATAGAAAACAAATGGGGGTACTTTTCTAGCATCGCACTCTCTAGTTCCCAAGTTGATTCTTCCATATTATGATTCTGCCATAGCAATCTGACTAGCTTGATTACTTTGTTCCGAAGCACCTGCTCCTTTTTATCGATAATCCTTACTGGCTTCTCCACGTAAGTCAGATCTGGTTGCATATCCACCTGCTCGTACTCCACTATGTGTCTGGCATCCCGATGATACTTCCTTAGCATTGACACATGGAACACATTATGAACTTGTTGCAAGTTAGGGGGTAAGGCTAGCTCGTAAGCTAACTTTCCAATCCGTCTTAATATCTCAAAAGGTCCAATGTATCTTGGGCTTAGTTTTCCTTTCTTTCCGAACCTCATTAATCCCTTCCAAGGGGATACCTTTAGCAGTACTAAGTCCCCGACTTCATATTCCTTGTCCTTTCGGGCTAAGTCTGCATATTTCTTCTCTCTGTCTTGGGCTGCTACAAGCCGTCCTCTGATAAGATCCACTATGTCTTTGGTCCTTTGGACCACTTCGGGTCCGAGCATCTTCCGCTCTCATACTTCATCCCAGTATAAGGGAGATCGACACCTTCTTCCGTACAGGGCCTCATAAGGCGGCATTCCGATGCTAGCATGAAAGCTATTGTTATAAGAAAACTCGATCAACGGCAAGTGGTCATCCCAATTTCCTTTAAGGTCTATTGCACAGACTCTCAACATATCCTCTAGTGTCTGGATGGTCCTTTCACTCTGCCCATCCGTCTGGGGATGGTACGCGGTACTCATATTTAACTTGGTCCCCGCACATTCTTGAAAGCTCCTCCAAAATCTGGAGTTGAACCTGGGGTCTCGGTCTGAGACAATGGACGTTGGGACTCCATGTCGCGTCACTATTTCCTTAAGGTAAATGTCCACCAGTCTATCGACTGTGTATCTCTCATTGATATGAATGAAATGAGCTGATTTTGTCAGTCGGTCTATAATTACCCATATGGCGTCATGATTGGCTTTCGTCCTTGGCAAGCCTACAACAAAATCCATCGCTATCTGTTCCCATTTCCATTCGGGAATCTCCAGGGGTCGTAAAAGTCCACTGGGCCTCTGGTGCTCTGCCTTTACCCTTTAGCAAGTCAAACATTTGTTTACCCATTCTGCTACGTCCCTCTTCATGTTGGGCCACCAGTAATATTCCTCCAAATCCCTATACATCTTGGTACTTCCCGGGTGAATGGAATACCTTGAACTATGGCTTCCATCCAAAATCTCATCTTTAAGCTCTTGAACATTCGGAACCCAAATCCGGTAGGAGTACCTCATTATCCCTTTATCATCTTTCTCAGTATGGATCTCCTCTCCAGTCATTGACTTTCTTCCTTCATTCATTATTTTCTCTTGGCACAATCGGATCTTTTCCAATAACTCTGGCTGCATTGAGATCTCAAAAAGCTTTTCAGTTCCGGTTCCGGTTATCTTTACTTCTATTTCCATTCTTTCAAAATCCCTGATTAACTCCTCCGAAGTCGTTATCATTCTGAGTCTTTCCTTTCTACTAAGGGCATCAGCCACCACATTGGCTTTCCCCGGATGATAGAGAATCTCACAATCATAGTCCTTGATTAGTTCTAACCATCTCCTCTGGCGCATGTTGAGCTCTTTCTGCGTAAATATGTACTTGAGGCTCTTATGGTCTGTGAAAATCTCGCACTTCTCTCCATACAAGTAGTGCCTCTAAATTTATAAGGCAAATACTATTGCCGCGAGCTCAAGGTCATGAGTAGGATATCTAATCTCGTATTCCTTCAGTTGTCTTGACGCATACGCAATCACTTTACCGTGCTGCATAAGCACACATCCTAATCCTTTGTGCGACGCGTCACTATATATCACAAAATCTCCTTTTCCTTCCGGCAATGCCAACATCGGGGCCGTTATCAACCTTTTCTTTAATTCTTGAAAACTGTTCTCGCATTTCTCCGTCCATTCAAACTTCTCTGTCTTACGAGTAAGTCGTGTCAAAGGGGCTGCGATCTTCGCAAAGTCCTGTACAAACCTACGAAAGTTTGTTTGGTGTTGTTCTTCAAATTTTTTGTTATTTTCAAAAAGCAACCTTAGATCTACATTTTTATCTTCAAATCTTGGTCAGTTATTGTTTGTACTTGAGATAATGGCAAGAGCATGAAAAAGTACGGTTGGGAGACCATCCGCAAGTACCCAGGTTCAGGACCAGGACCACTCTCAGGCACAAGACCCTGGGGGGCGACCGAGATACCCTCCAGGAGCAACCATTGACACAACATACCCCGATCTTGGAGAGGGTAGTAACACCAAGGGATGCAAGAAACATCGTTGAGCTCGATTAATATAAGTATACAAATGTTCCAGTGGCCGAGGAACATATAGCCAACCTAACAAGCAATGAATTGGCTGAAGCAATCAGACTCTACAGGGAAGAACAAGCCCGGGCTCAGCTACAATTTGAATAAGAAGGTGATCAAGAAGAGTCCGGAGACTCCCAGCAATCTAGGAGATCTGTCTTCGACCGAATCGGAGCTAAGGTGAAGAAAAATAAAAAAACCAAAGTAAGAAGGAGACAGAAGCAACCAGGAAGAAGAGGTTGGAAGAGATGAGAGAACAGATAAGAAGTGATAAGAAGCAAAGCTGGAGCGAAAGATTCAAAAAAGAATGCAGCTAAAAGAGGAGAGGCTAATAGCCAAGGCCAAGACCAAGGGGACCCAGAGGGACCCCACCCCCGAGGTCATTTCTGATGATGATGAGGGGGCAAGGACCTCAAAGATACGATTTATGAACTCCAAATAAAGATGGAAAAGGACGCCGGAATAGAGGTTGGGGAAACTCTAACACCTTTCAGCCATTCCTCGACAGAGAAACCTCAAACAATACAACTTTGAATCATTTGACGGATTGGGGGACCCAGAAGAACACTTGAATTATTTCGAGCAAATTGCACAGATATACTACTACAACGACTTAACAAAGTCCAGGTTCTTCTCCTCAACTCTCAAGGGGGGGCCTCAAATGTAACACCCCCAGATCCGGGGTCAGGGATCCGGGTCGTCACGGTCTTTCTTTCCACAATATCACTTCACTTAATTAATAATAAATAACCTTATGCTGTGACCCCACACTAACACACACCACAACCCGTTATAGTCTCAGAGATGAAATTGAAATAAGTACAAGTCCTTGAATCCACACTTAAAAGTTATTACAACCCAAAATGATTACTTGATAAATTTACAGTTAATTGCCATTATCTGCCAAAAGTTATAATTATACATAATTTGATTCTCAAAAGTAGAATGCCTGATCTACCAATAGATCTACCTCTGCAGCTATAGCAGCTACAACATCAACGGGAAGACGCGGGACGCTTCCCACGCGCTTGCGCTGGGTCTGCTGGAGTCTGGCCATCTTTCCTAACTGTTGTTGTGTGATGAAGAAATAAAGCAAGAGTGAGCCTTACAGCTCGCAAGATAATATATAGCGATAACAATAATACAAGTATCTAAATGGATACTTACTAGAATCTTTTATCATGTGTAAGATAATTACTTACTAGATATAAGTAAAAACAAGGGATGAAGTTACCAAATACTTCACTATACTTATATCAATTATAAAGTTACTTGAACTACCACTGTTCAAAGTATAACGAGCTTTTAACAATTCATCATATAGATGAGACTACAAGACAGATTTGAATAGATTAAATCTTTGAAGTAGTATTGAAGGAAATGAAGTTATGATATACTTCATTAAGTTCCGATATATATATATCCACATATACATCTTCCTTATACAGTCCTTGAAAACCTCTGTCATGTAAAGTATGAACAGAGTTTGTAACATCCAATGAATTTTTGGAAGGGAAAAACAATTGTGGCATAAACCCGATATCTTGCTGATCAGGCAAAGATACCAATAAGTAACATTTTCTACTAGTAGATGGACGAATTCCCCACTGGTCATCACCCTGGTCGCAATAGGACCTTATGCTGGACTGCCACTCAGCCACTTATGCATTTGATGGACTCCCACTAAGCCACTTACACTATTATGGACGCCCACTGAGCCCATGTTGCTTATGCCGACTCGATAGATGGACTTACTTCCCGAACGTTGGGTAAGTAATCAATTCAGTTACCAAAACTGCAACCTTGTTGCGAATATAAAATACACCATAGAGACGGATCCCTCAGGTTTTGAGCGAGTATTTAAATCCCCTTTTTAAAGGAAGATCTTAAATATAGAAATGAGTTTTGGGATCCGCTCTAACTTTTAAAAATCATTTGAAGACTCGAAAACACTTTAAAGAGTGTTTGGAGTAATGCTGATTTAATGAAGTAAATCAGTCCCAATATATTTAGAAAATGTCTGAATATTATTATTTAAATAATATTCCCATAAAGAATAATCTTTATACAAATAATTGAAGTAGAAGTTGTAAGACTTATACTTGAAATGAGTATTAAATAACCAAAGATATACTTATACGAAAGTACTATCTTTATTTGAATAATCGAAAATAAGTTTGATTATCGAAACATTATTATTTAATAAAATAGAGAATATTATTAAATAACAAGCGGAGTCATAATACCTCGAATGAATATTATAAATAATATTCATTAAATAAAATAACGGAGTCATACATCCTCAAATAAATATTCAATTAATAATCATTAATAATATAACTGAGTCATAAGCCCTCGAATGAATATTCGAAATAATATTCAATAATAAAATAAAGGAGTCATAAGTCCTCGGATGAATATTTGAAATAATATTCAATAATAAAATATAGTTAAAGTTATCGAATAAACCTTATTCGATTAATAGTTTTGAAAAATATAACCATATATATATAAAAATATATATATTATACTCGGGAACATCGACTCCCGGTTTAGAAATATATTCACCTTTTGATCCCCAATACTAAGGGTAAACTCAATACCGCTTATCTCTAGTATAGGTATTATGCAACTGTAAGCATTTTAACCAACAGATATATAATCCAAGAATAGAAACAGGCATTCATATATACCATATCACATGCTACAATATATCGCAAGAATTTTCTAATAACAAATATGCATTTATCGCAAGATCATGCATATACACATATACATCACAACAACAGTATAACGGGTAGAAAACTTGCCTGAGCGACTGGGGTGATAAAAGGCTCGGGACGAGTCTGGTAACCTATAAACAACAAGTAAGTTGGAATTAAACCAAAGTCACTTGTAAATCTATACTTTAACCAACTTAGACTCTAACGCTCGTTTTGCGCTCACTGATTCTCTTAAGTCACTCGAGTACCCTCGGCTCCACCATATTTAATAAATTAACCATTACGGGTTTTAAGGTGATTCTTTCGCGGGTGTCTTACCAACTGCCTAACACACTTACCATAATTGTTTCATACATTAATTAACCCTTTTTGGTCTTTAACCTATGTTTCAAAGTAAGGCGAGGGGAAAAGTTTCGTTCGCGAAATGCCGTTACTTGAAACGGTCGTTTCTCCTAAACCGTGCATCGGAATCGAACGAACTACATATCAAAACGAAGCTCGTAACATGAGCTATCTAAATATGGACATGGCCAAAATCTAGCAGGGAGTTCTCGGGTCCAAATGTTATGAACAAAAGCAGTCTAAAGTAAATCAGACATTACGACGGCTATGTTTATGCGATTTCCCAATTTTAAACCATTCAAAAACCATCACAATTCAACCTCAATCCATACATACAACCAAAGTCCATCCTTATCACATCATAACAGCCCCAATGAATTCAATATTAACATTTATACTTATGCATAAGCTTGAATTTAACTATACTTAAGTTCTTTTAACCAAAACAACAAGATTCACCATTCCATTTCACTACCACTCCAACCCAAACTCTAAACCACAAGCATTAAGCTACTATATCATCATAACAATCAAAATCACCTTATTATACAAAGGAATCTAGGGTTTGGAGATGATATACCTTCCTTGAAGTGGTGGGAGTATCTAGGAAGCCTTAGGAAGACTTGAGGAGTCTTAGGAAAGCTTGGATCTTAAAGGAAAACAAGAAAAAGTCAAGTTAAAAACTTTGAAATCACTATTCATTGTCTTCTTCATTGATTTCTTGAAGAAGATTGAGAAAGAATTGAAGGCTTAAACTCATAATATTGCCATAACTATGCATAAGGATGACTAGGGAATTATCTTACCAATTTAGGAAGCCTTGATCTTGAGTTTTGAAAATTCTAGCTTCTTGAAAATGAAAAAGCCAAGAGCATGAAGAAAATATAATGCCTTGTGTTCTTGTTTTGATGAAAAATGAATTGTTTGGCTTGGTTGGTTGAATATTTGATTTGTTTTTGGTTAATTACCAATTTAACCTTGATTTTGTGTGGTTAATATTCCACCACATTTCCTTCCTTCCCATGTCATGCTTATGTCATGCTATGATGTCATCTTTCCCTCCTTGTCCTCTTCTCATTGGTTGGGTGACATCATCCTCTCTAATCCCTTTGATTAACTTCCTAATTGTTTGCCTAATGACCGCTGATCTGTTATACGGTTCGCTTAACTTTCGTTTTCGTTTATCGTTTGAGGGATCATACCCGGGATCTTATTACTTAGGTTCCCTTAACCTTTCTCAATATATTATATTCCTTTTATGATCCTCTCTTATAATCCTTTAATTTAAATCCTTTTTATCCTGTTACCTTATACTCAATTCTTTCCGTATCTAGTGGATTTCCGGGAAAAATCAAAGTGTTCGGAATTGGATTCTGACGATCTTTACATACACTTATATACCATATAGAGTACTAATAAAATCTCAGAATATCCATAACAGAACCCCTACATAGTGTGGCATGAAAAGTTTTCTCATTCAGCAAAAACACTATTCACAAGGGTTACAAAAAGTTGAAAATTTTGGGGGTTATTACAGTCTCCCCTCCTTAAAAGGATTCCGTCCCGGAATCAAATAGAAAACAAATGGGGGTACTTTTCTAGCATCGCACTCTCTAGTTCCCAAGTTGATTCTTCCATATTATGATTCTGCCATAGTACTCTGACTAGCTTGATTACTTTGTTCCGAAGCACCTGCTCCTTCTTATCGATAATCCTTACTGGCTTCTCCACGTAAGTCAGATCTGGTTGCATATCCACCTGCTCGTACTCCACTATGTGTCTGGCATCCCGATGATACTTCCTTAGCATTGACACATGGAACACATTATGAACTTGTTGCAAGTTAGGGGGTAAGGCTAGCTCGTAAGCTAACTTTCCAATCCGTCTTAATATCTCAAAAGGTCCAATGTATCTTGGGCTTAGTTTTCCTTTCTTTCCGAACCTCATTAATCCCTTCCAAGGGGATACCTTTAGCAGTACTAAGTCCCCGACTTCATATTCCTTGTCCTTTCGGGCTAAGTCTGCATATTTCTTCTGTCTGTCTTGGGCTGCTACAAGCCATCCTCTGATAAGATCCAATATGTCTTTGGTCCTTTGGACCACTTCGGGTCCGAGCATCTTCCGCTCTCCTACTTCATCCCAGTATAAGGGAGATCGACACCTTCTTCCTTACAGGGCCTCATAAGGCGGCATTCCGATGCTAGCATGAAAGCTATTGTTATAAGAAAACTCGATCAATGGCAAGTGGTCATCCCAACTTCCTATAAGGTCTATTGCACAGACTCTCAACATATCCTCTAGTGTCTGGATGGTCCTTTCACTCTGCCCATCCGTCTGGGGATGGTACGCGGTACTCATATTTAACTTGGTCCCCGCACATTCTTGAAAGCTCCTCCAAAATCTGGAGTTGAACCTGGGGTCTCGGTCTGAGACAATGGACGCTGGGACTCCATGTCGCGTCACTATTTCCTTAAGGTAAATGTCCACCAGTCTATCGACTGTGTATCTCTCATTGATAGGAATGAAATGAGCTGACTTTGTCAGTCGGTCTATAATTACCCATATGGCGTCATGATTGGCTTTCGTCCTTGGCAAGCCTACAACAAAATCCATCGCTATCTGTTCCCATTTCCATTCGGGAATCTCCAGGGGTCATAAAAGTCCACTGGGTCTCTGGTGCTCTGCCTTTACCCTTTGGCAAGTCAAACATTTGTTTACCCATTCTGCTACGTCCCTCTTCATGTTGGGCCACCAGTAATATGCCTTCAAATCCCTATACATCTTGGTACTTCTCGGGTGAATGGAATACCTTGAACTATGGCTTCCATCCAAAATCTCATCTTTAAGCTCTTGAACATTCGGAACCCAAATCCGGTAGGAGTACCTCATTATCCCTTTATCATCTTTCTCAGTATGGATCTCCTCTCCAGTCATTGACTTTCTGCCTTCATTCATTATTTTCTCTTGGCACAATCGGATCTTTTCCAATAACTCTGGCTGCATTGAGATCTCAAAAAGCTTTTCAGTTCCGGTTCCGGTTATCTTTAATTCTATTTCCATTCTTTCAAAATCCCTGATTAACTCCTCCGAAGTCGTTATCATTCTGAGTCTTTCCTTTCTACTAAGGGCATCAGCCACCACATTGGCTTTCCCCGGATGATAGAGAATCTCACAATCATAGTCCTTGATTAGTTCTAACCATCTCCTCTGGCGCATGTTGAGCTCTTTCTGCGTAAATATGTACTTGAGGCTCTTATGGTCTGTGAAAATCTCGCACTTCTCTCCATACAAGTAGTGCCTCCAAATTTTTAAGGCAAATACTATTGCCGCGAGCTCAAGGTCATGAGTAGGATATCTAATCTCGTATTCCTTAAGTTGTCTTGACGCATACGCAATCACTTTATCGTGCTGCATAAGCACACATCCTAATCCTTTGTGCGACGCGTCACTATATATCACAAAATCTCCTTTTCCGTCCGGCAATGCCAACACCGGGGCCGTTATCAACCTTTTCTTTAATTCTTGAAAACTGTTCTCGCATTTTTCCGTCCATTCAAACTTCTCTGTCTTACGAGTAAGTCGTGTCAAAGGGGCTGCGATCTTCGCAAAGTCCTGTACAAACCTACGATAGTAGCCGGCCAATCCTATGAAACTCCTTACCTCTGTGGGTGTGGTTGGCCTTTCCCAATTTGAGACCGCCTCTATCTTGGAGGGGTCGAGCAATACTCCTTCTTTATTGATCACATGTCCTAAAAACTGTACTTCATTCCGCCAGAATTCACACTTCGAGAATTTGGCATATAACTGTTCCTCTCTGAGTATTCCTAGAACTATCCTCAAATGCTCTGCATGCTCTACCTCAGTCCTTGAGTAAATCAAAATATCATCGATAAAAACTATCACACACTTGTCCAAGTACTTCTTAAATACTCTATTCATTAAATCCATGAAAGCCGTTGGGGCGTTGGTTAATCCAAAGAACATTACCAAGAACTCATAATGCCCATACCTGGTACGGAACGCTGTCTTGGAAATATCTTCGGGTTTAATCTTTAGTTGGTGATATCCAGTTCTCAGGTCAATCTTGGAAAAATAAACAGCATCCTTTAGCTGGTCGAACAGATCGTCTATTCTAGGTAATGGGTACCTGTTCTTTATGGTTAGCTTGTTCAACTCTCGATAGTCGATGCACAGCCTCATGCTCCCATCTTTCTTCTTAACAAATAAAACTGGTGCTCCCCACGGAGACACACTGGGTCTTATCATACCCTTATCCAAGAGTTCCTGCAATTGGATAGCTAATTCCTTCATTTCTAATGGGGCTAACCGGTAACGTGCTTTTGAAACTGGCGCCGTCCCGGGGGCCAATTCAATAGCAAATTTAATCACTCTATCGGGTGGTAATCCCGGAAGGTCTTGTGGGAATACATCTTCAAATTCGTTGACTACTGGAATATCTTGTAAGTTGGGCACCTCCTTCTGTGTGTCCACCCCATAGGCTAGGTAGGCCTCATTTCCTTTTCGTAGCATCCTTCTGGCCTGGGCCATAGTCAAAAATTTCTGCGTCTGCCTCTTTCCTCTAAATATAACTTCTTTCTTCCCTGGGATATTTAACTTAACTTTCTTCCCTTTACAGTCTATCTGAGCATCATTGCTAGATAGCCAGTCCATTCCCAAAATTACATCAAACTCCCCTAATTTAAAAGAAATCAGATCAACACTAAAAGATTGCTCCCCTATGCCTATCTCACAGGCGGGGTGAATCTGGTTAACAGGAATAATTTCATGATTGGCTATTTCTACTTGTAAGGGTTCTATCAAGGGTTCAGCCTTAAGTCTTAATTTACGCGCAAAGTCCCTTGATATAAAAGATTTAGTTGCTCCCGAATCAAATAAAACGTTTGCACTGACTGAATTTAGAGAAAGGGTACCTGCTATCACATCTGAATCTTTCATAGCATCCTGGACTGTCATGTTGAAAGTCCTTGCAGTAGGTGGCTTATTGGAGGCAGCCCTGCTTGCTCCCGAAGCTGCTGGTTTGTTCATTGGGCATTCCCTCTTCCAATGACCCGGGCTGTCCACACTGATGACAAGTGGTGGTTGGAATGACGGCAGGGGTTGATGATGGGCACTTAGTTGAATAGTGACCTTCCCGACCGCACTTAAAGCAGGTACTGGCTTTCCTTTACACTCCCCAGTGTGCATCCTTCCACAATGTGTTACAGGCTGGCAATGGGGGTCGAGACTGGTTGGAATAGGACATTCTTGACTTCTGGCCGCTCTGGCTCACACTCACGCTCATTGGCCGCTTAAACCCAGTGTTCCTTCCCGGTAGGGACACTGCTCCTCGATTAAATCTAGTTGGGAAGCTCCTTCCTGCGGAACCTCCACCCATGCTCATACTTTTCCTCTTTATTCCCTTCTTCTCTCTTTCCTTCTGCATCTGTTCACTTCCGGCTTCTACAATCGTTGCCTTTTGCACCAGAGTGGCATAGTCCGTAAGCTCAAGGATTGCCACCCTATTCTGAATCCACGGTTTCAGTCCCTGCTGAGACCTCCTAGCTTTCTTTTCCTCGGTGCTCACAAATTCCGGCACAAACCTTGATAACTCAGTAAATTTCGCTTCGTACTCTGCTACAGATAAATTATTCTGCTTTAGCTCCAAGAACTTGAGCTCCATCTGGTTTTTCCATAAACCTCGGGAAATACTTTCCCAGAAATAACTGACTGAATCCTCTCCCAGGTTATGATAGCATCTGTCTCCATGTTTTTCTTGGCCTCCCACCAGTAGTTAGCCTCTCCTTTCAGAAGGTAGGTAGCAAATACAGTCTTCTGTGCCTCATCGATACTCAGAATCTCAAAGGATTTCTCCATTTCCTTTAACCATGCCCTTGCCTCAACTGGGTCGGCTGATCCGTGGAACTCAGGGGGCTTAAGGGACTTAAAAGCCCTGAAAGAGTTTGCCACAGCATTAGTTATTTCCTTGAGGGGTGGGTTGGGTTGACGTTCCAAAGTTCTGCCTTAGGAGTTGCATGAACTGGCCCATGGGATCCATGCCTGGGTTTGGTACTAGGTTGCTCAACCTCAGTTTCTCCTTCTTCAGCCTCTATCTCAAATCCCTCAACATCATATGTTTCCTCTTCCTCTTCATACAGGGAGTCATCCTGTTCCACATAATCCTCATCTTCCTCTTCACTGTGTTCCTGGTTTCTATTGTCCTGATTATGGCTTCCCTGGTCCTCAGATCCAGGGTTCGCCCTAGTTCCAATCTTTCTTGGCGGCATGATTCTGATAATAAAAATTTATTTGGGAAATTCAACGTTAGGTCACAATCATATACAACATTGTGTCTTGCACAATTCTATAATGAGGAGAATGTATTTCGTAATTTTATTATTTTATGACAGTTCTAATATGAAGTGCAGTAATAATAATGATAAAAACAGTGACCTCGTCACTAAGGAACTGAACCGAAAGGAAACAAATATATACATAATACGAGAAATACATAGTTTGATCTGGTCAAAAGTACAACAGTGCTACAGCCATCTGTCCCAAAAGTGATACACAAGAGTCTATCTGTCTAGTCAGAAAAAGGGATGCTATATACAAGTCAACTATCCCGGAAAATTGGCTCTTAATAAGGCCTCGGCTAACTAGACAACTAGACTATTCCATCGTCAATCCTGAATCACACACAGGAGCGGGTCAGCTCCCATACCCTTTTCATCACACGACGGAAGATATAGTCGGCCTGCCGCCTGGAGATCCTACCATGCCTGTCCCCCTGGAGCGATCTGAGCCTCGCTCGGGACGTGAGCTCTATCCCCGTAAGCTCCCTCCTCAAGGATCGGGGTATAGAAACCCTAGTCTCATAAGCTCGGGTACGCCTGCCCGCCCTCTCCGCATCCAACTCCCTCTTGGCCTCATCCAGTCGGGCCTCGGCAACAGCCACTCGGGTCCTCAGTATATCCTGAACATAGCCGTGGGCTAACGAAGACTTCCTGTGGGCAGGGTCAATAGGTGGTGAATCCGGAGCCGCTGGGGGTGCCTCCTCAGTCTGCCTAGGCTCGGAAGTATGGGTCTCTGAGCTGTCATCATAAGGGATCCAAGATAGTGGTGGAGGGGTAGGAGCTCTGACCACCGGAAGTGTGGGTAAAGGGGTACCAGCATACACTACCATAGGTCCGACACGCTCCTCAGCTACTGGGACCTCATCCGGGTCCTCATCTGGAATAGCAATGACCTCTGTCTCTGACTCCTCTGAGGAGTCCTCCTCACCCTCCTCCATCTCAGGCTCCTCCTGATCCTCAACATCTAGCAGTGCCTCATCATTCTCACGCTCGAACATCTCAGGGTCCTCTATCTCAGGCGCCTACACATTAAACGAGCTAAGTTACTATCATGATACTTATAAGGGTTCCCGTAAGTGTTTTAACTGTCAGCACTACTTTAAGTAGTCCGACCATGAACTTGGCAAGAGTTCTTATTATCTTTGTGAGTTTGTTATTATATCGTCGCATCATCTCTGAGGTTTATAACGCTTAGCTCTGATACCATTTCTGTAACACCCCCAGATCCGGGGTCAGGGATCTGGGTCGTCACGGTCTTTCTTTCCACAATATCACTTCACTTAATTAATAATAAATAACCTTATGCTGTGACCCCACACTAACACACACCACAACCCGTTATAGTCTCAGAGATGAAATTGAAATAAGTACAAGTCCTTGAATCCACAATTAAAAGTTATTACAACCCAAAATGATTACTTGATAAATTTACAGTTAATTTCCATTATCTACCACAAGTTATAATTATACATAATTTGATTCTCAAAAGTAGAATGCCTGATCTACCAATAGATCTACCTCTGCAGCTATAGCAGCTACAACATCAACGGGAAGACGCGGGACGCTTCCCACGCGCTTGCGCTGGGTCTGCTGGAGTCTGGCCATCTTTCCTAACTGTTGTTGTGTGATGAAGAAATAAAGCAAGAGTGAGCCTTACAGCTCGCAAGATAATATATAGTGATAACAATAATACAAGTATCTAAATGGATACTTACTAGAATCTTTTATCATGTGTTACATAATTACTTACTAGATATAAGTAAAAACAAGGGATGAAGTTACCAAATACTTCACTATACTTATATCAATTATAAAGTTACTTGAACTACCACTGTTCAAAGTATAACGAGCTTTCAACAGTTCATCACATAGATGAGACTACAAGACAGATTTGAATAGATTAAATCTTTGAAGTAGTATTGAAGGAAATGAAGTTATGATATACTTCATTAAGATCCGATATATATATCCACATATACATCTTCCTTATACAGTCCCTGAAAACCTCTGTCATGTAAAGTATGAACAGAGTTTGTAACATCCAATGAATTTTTGGAAGGGAAAAAGAATTATGGCATAAACCCGATATCTTTCTGATCAGGCAAAGATACCAATAAGTAACCTTTTCTACTAGTAGATGGACGAATTCCCCACTGGTCATCACCCTGGTCGCAATAGGACCTTATGCTGGACTGCCACTCAGCCACTTATGCATTTGATGGACTCCCACTGAGCCACTTACACTATCATGGACGCCCACTGAGCCCATGTTGTTTATGCCGACTCGATAGATGGACTTACTTCTCGAACGTTGGGTAAGTAATCAATTCATTTACCAAAACTGCAACCTTGTTGCGAATATAAAATACACCATAGAGCCGGATCCCTCAGGTTTTGAGCGAGTATTTAAATCCCCTTTTTAAAAGGAAGATCTTAAATATAAAAATGAGTTTTGGGATCCGCTCTAACTTTTAAAAATCATTTTGAAGACTCGAAAACACTTTAAAGAGTGTTTGGAGTAATGCTGATTTAATGAAGTAAATCAGTCCCAATATATTTAGAAAATGTCTGAATATTATTATTTAAATAATATTCCCATAAAGAATAATCTTTATACAAATAATTGAAGTAGAAGTTGTAAGACTTATACTTGAAATGAGTATTAAATAACCAAAGATATACTTATACGAAAGTACTATCTTTATTTGAATAATCGAAAATAAGTTTGATTATCGAAACATTATTCTTTAATAAAATAAAGAATATTATTAAATAATAAGCGGAGTCATAATACCTCGAATGAATATTATAAATAATATTCATTAAATAAAATAACGGAGTCATACATCCTCAAATGAATATTCAATTAATAATCATTAATAATATAACTGAGTCATAAGCCCTCAAATGAATATTCGAAATAATATTCAATAATAAAATAAAGGAGTCATAAGTC